>NC_090265.1:529872774-530172774 GCF_040414725.1 Anabrus simplex | reverse complement strand
TATTCGAGCATTCGAGGCCTAGGGAGTTTTTCATTTTCACGCCCTTCGTGACCCTTGTCTTTCATTGACCGATACCTTAATTTTCCGAAACGTCGAATCCCTTCCTCTTTTTTCTGACTAGTGTTATATAGAAGATGGTTGCCCAGTTGTACTTATTCTTAAAGCGGTAATCACCACCATGGTAACGCACTAGCTTGTGATAGAGTTTTTCGTAATTGTATTTATAAGCTGAAAAATCGGGTGGTCATTATTAAAGAAGATTCAAGAAGAAAATGTAAAGGAGCTAGCTACTCGAATAATGAGGGGAATGAGGAATCATAATAGGAAGCCTAGGTTTTCGATATTTTGTGATCACCGGGACTCGGAAGAAAACAAAACATGTTGACCTACATTGTCGTAAGTCCTTAAGACATAAAATTAGACTGTCCAATTATTGTTCTTAGTTCAGGTGTGCTCTGTCACTTATGTCCGCAAGATGGCATTATAGTTGCAGTTATACGGGAACTAACCCGTCAACGACGGGTGTAACAGGTAATCACTCATAAAATTAATATTAATCACAGGGGAATGACGAGGAGATCCAAATCATCGAACATTGAAGATACCTGCTCCGTAAAATACGAGAAATTGAAAAATCACCAGTTTTCGCCAAATAAATACAGTGGGCTCAAAATAGACCAAGATTTAACCATAAAACTAGAAGATTAGATGAAAACATGAAACAGGAGGTCTCGTAGATATAAATAGAAGCATTGTCTGACTCTGACTGACTGGCATCCTATATATGGTGAACCCCTGGGGTCATTCTGTTTAGTGGACCTCTCCTGTCACATACCTTGTTCACAAGGCTCGGAATTATGGCAGAACACTGTAGAAGAGGACATCTCGGACATTTCGGAGTATGTGCAAAATTGTGATACATTTACCTACGAAAGTATGCGAAATAAATATGGTTGACTGAATTTTCAGAAGAAAATCTCCAGAAGGACATTTAGAGGATAATGGATGGAGCGATTCGATTTCTGAGCTTCGTGGATGGCAGGTAATACATTTTTGAACGAATTGACGCATTGAACTGTCATAGTACTACTGGTCAAAATGATTTCACTGGTATCTCAGTCTCATATTTGATATTACATTAGCTGGAGAGCTACGAGTGGCTCCGAGTATTATCATTCCAGGTACGGCCACTCTAAACAGATGTTACTTACAGGGTCAATAGTGCAAGAACAGTACTTCCCAGTTCAGTAAAGAAACCTCTTGTAAATCATAGTACTACTTTATGTTCCTCTGTGTTGTTTTCCAGTAGCATAACGTATGTTTTATTTTCTAGTTTTTAGCTGTCAGACCTTTTGGGCATCTACAATTTATATTTTTCACTCGCGCATGTAGAGTGTTATTGTCTTGTTTAGTATGTTCCACATTACTGACGTGGTACTATATTTCTGAGGAATATGATTAGGTAAAAAAAAATGGCGTATGACTTTTAGTGCCGGGAGTGTCCGAGGACATGTTCGGCTCTCCAGGTGCAGGTCTTTTATTGACTCCCGTAGATGACCTGCGCATCGTGATGGGGATGAAATGATGATGAAGACGACACATACACCCAGCCCCCGTGCCAGCGAATTAACCAATGATGGTTAAAATTCCCGACCCTGCCGGGAAGCGGACCCGGGACCCCTGTGACCAGAGGCCAGCACGCTGACCATTTAGCCATGGAGCCGGACGATGATGAGATAAAGTTATATCTATACAACTAAAACGTTCATTCCCATGACCGAACTCGAATCAGCAGGTGATTAATCTCAGAGTTTCACAGCTTAGTTCTGGGATATGACCATACTGTTGTTCTTTTTCTCAGGATCCAAGCAGCTTCCGAGATAATCATTAGACGAAACGCAAAATTTCGTAAATTATCTGTCAAAAGTTGAGCCTCCGTGGCTCAGGTGGCAGCGCACCGGCCTCTCACCGCTGGGTTCAGTGGTTCAAATCCCCGTCACTCCATGAGAGATTTGTGCTAGACAAAGCGAAGGCGGGAGAGGTTTTTCTCCGGGTACTCCGGTTTTACCTGTCACCTTTCATTCCAGCAACACTCTCCATTATCATTTCATTCCACCTGTCATTCATTAATCATTGCCCCAGAGGAGTGCGACAGGCTTCGGCAGCCGGCACAGTTCCTATCCTTGCCACTAGATGGGGGCTTCATTCATTCCATTCCTGGCCCGGTCGAATGACTGGAAACAGGCTGTGGATGTTCAGTTTCATTCATCTGTCAAAAGTCGCAGTTTCTTACATATAATCAACCTCCTGACATCCAACCAGAAATCAACATATTTTCGGTGGTTTCCCATTTCACACCGAGCATATGCTGGGGCTGTACCTTAATTAAGGCCACTGTTGATTCCTTCCCACTCCTGGGCTTTTCCTATCTTATCGTCGCCGTAAGACCTATCTGTGTCGGTGCGACGCAAAGCAAGTTGTTAAACAAATGAACATATAGTCCGACTCGTTGGCTGAACGGTCAGCGTACTAGCCTTCGGTTCAGAGGGTCCCGGGTTTGATTCCCGGCCGGGTCGGGGATTTTAACCTTAATTGGTTAATTCGTACCGCACGGGGGCTGGGTGTATGTGTTGTCTTCATCGTCATTTCATCCTCATCACGACACGCAGGTCACCTACGGGAGTCAAATAGAAAGACCTGCACCTGGCGAGCGGAACCCGTCCTGGGATATTTCGGCACTAAAAGCCATACGACATTTCATTTACATTTCAATGAACATACAAAGTCAGCAAATTTAGAATGCTAGCATTGCCTTCGAAAGCTATGAATCTTCCATTTCAAGAGAAATTCGCATTAATTATGACAAAAGTCCAGGTAAAAGTCAGGGTGACTAAGAACATTAACAATCTCCCAAGATGGGTAGTATCCTGTGAGAATATTTGAGATGAACTGGTGATGTTGAAACCACTCATCACTTCGAGATGTAGGGTTCAGAGATTTGAGCCCAATGTGAATAAGTAAATATTCACGTGTTTCTTATGCCTCTGTGGCTTAGACGACGACGACAACACAGCGTAGACTACCGCTTAATATGTCGCTTGTAATCTTTACGTTTACCTAACCAGTTGAATTGCGTGGTTCATTAGACATTTCAATTTTGTGCTCAAGATTCTGATTCTGTGATATATTTCGTTGTATTGTCCAGAGTTAATGTAGCAATAGGGCGCATTTATTATCAGCTATCTACTCTTCTTTATTATGGACTTGGCAGACTTCGTTTTGATACATTAATGTGCACACAGAAGTTGAGTAACAAAAATATTGCATGGTATGTTCCTTTAAACTGGAGAATAATGTGTTCGTGACACGCGTGAAGAGTCCACTGCGACGAACTGCAGCTAATCACTTTATTTGAATAACACCCCGTGAAGCACACCTACTCTTTCCTACTTTCTTTCACTATTTTATCACTGAATTGGTCGGTGAAGGAAAGAACTCTCACTTCTTGTAACGTTTCATGGGGAGGAGAAAAAAGTATTTACTTGAAAGTAAAACCCTTGTGTCTTCATTGTGCTTTGTCTATGTCAAATACCTCCCTCTGTCAAGATGATCAAAAGTTTTGAATGAAATATTGTGCAACATGTTTTTAAAAATAGAATTTGTTTACAAAACTTTATTTCTTTCGCCACTCGCTAGCTGTTACGGGCAATTATCCGATGCCTTTATTTCATAAATCTAATAATATTTACGTATGTTATTAGTTTGTTTTCAGAGGATATTTATTAATCAATCACTAATCAAATAGTACGAAAATCACAAATGTGCTCTGTTAACAGGTCGATACCACTGAGCTATTCTGAGGAAGGATAACTTACCTATGAACACCACATATTCGCACATTGATAATTCCACATCAATCAACCATAAGTACAAAGTTCACATTAGTAATCGATACGTGCAAGTATCAGAGTTCTCTATCAACCTAGTTCCTTTCTCCACTAACCGCTTCACTACTGCTTTCATTGTAGCCGTTTTCCTCCAATCCCAAGTTGAGAATAATCCTAAAAATTACATTAGCATCCTTAAAAATATAAAACAAGGATCACATCAATTATTTGTTAAGTGACAGGAATTTGTACATTTATAGCGCTTGGCCGCCTAAGTGGGTCGATTTGACCACTGTGCGACGGCTTGTAAGTGGCTTTCCTTTAAGGCTGGACCGTTTTGTTACCGGTTAATCTTCCCTTTTGCTTTTGGCGGGCCAATAATGGAAGCATGGACTATACTCACCTCTAACCTCCTCACCTTAGTGCAAGGGTTAATGAAATAATGTTTATAGAAGCATACACGCTGTAATATAATATTCCTGTGGCAGAAGTTGGCTGCTGCCTGCTAATGCTCCAGGCTACGCTGGGCACTGGTCTGTACAAGGCAGCATTGTTTGGATAAGGTTGCAGAGCCAAGAACAACTTGTACCACAACTTAATGAATTGCTAATGAATTTAAAGCTTTTAATGCTTACTGCACGAATATATATATGTGTGTTGAAAACTAGAAAGGTGAATGTGAATCGAATTGAAATATTAGGAAAGCTCATACACACATATAAAGAGAAAGAAAAATATATTGTATGGCATGCATCCACGCAGAGTGTATTGTACGAAATTAAACTTCAAACTCAAATTAAAATTACAATATTTTTACTCTCTGTTTGTTTTTAAATTAATTAAGCTATGTTTCTGATGTAACAGATACGAAGTGAGTAATATTTCCAACAACTCTCTCTGCATATGTTGAAAAATCAAGTATGATTTGCCTTTTAGCATAAATGGGCTTCAGTTCCTATCGGACAGGTAGTTATTAAATTCAACTAAGACTGGGGCAATATCGTTTATACACCGCCATTGTGTTCATTGCAGAAATAATGAACTGTCACTCACTATTCAGCGAAACAAGTAACAGCACTAATAATACTGAGCAATATTTTCAAAGGGAATTATACCAGTCAACTGTCATTTTTTCCGTAAACACTTGATACCTTTCATATGTTACCATTTATTCCCTGAGATATCTACCAATATAAACAAAATACACGACAGATGCCGCCCACACTGTCGGAGGGTCTGACATACAAGGCCTGCACCAAGCAAGAATTAGCCACACGAAATAACAGTAATGATCTGCGATATTCTAAAATCGAAACCGTCACTGTGGTTCAGTCTCAACGTGAAGCTGGTGGTCCTCCCATTATGATCATGATATCAACAAACCCCATGGCACTACAGACCTGGAAGGGGCTTGGGGCCTACCAAGCGACCGCTGCTCAGCCCGAAGTCCTGCAGATTACGAGGTGTCGTGTGCTCAGCACAACGAATCCTCTCGGCCGTTATTCTTGGCTTTCTAGACCGGGGCCGCTATCTCACCATTAGATAGCTCCTCACATCCAATCACGTAGGCTAATTGGACCTCGAACCAGCCCTCAGGTCCAGGTAAAATTCCCTGACCTGGCCGGGAATCGAACCCGGATCCTCCGGGTAAGAGGCAGGCACGCTACCCCTACACCCTTCATGATATCAACAGTCAGGTTAAATTACAAGCTTCCTCGTTTGATTCGAGGTCTCGGCAAGTACCAGTGTATAGCATCAATCCAGAACACTAGAAATTTCGTACGAAACGGTAGCAGATAAATACAGTAATTATGGAATATAACCGGAAGGAAACTGAAAACATGAATCATAGAGGAAACTATTCCGCCTTTTATTTTCGGTATAAGATAAGGAAATTCATTAATACGAATGTGTGTGATACCAAATAACAACAGAAAATGTCCGGCTCCATGGCTAAATGGTTAGCGTGCTGGTCTTTGGTCACAGGGGTCCCGGGTTCGATTTCCGGCAGGGTCGGGAATTTTAACCTTAATTGGTTAATTTCGCTGGCACGGGGGCTTTGGGTATCTGTCGTCTTCATCATCATTGCATCCTCAACAGGACGCGCAGGTCACCTACGGGAGTCAAATCGAAAGACCTGCATCTAGCGAGCCGAACTTGTCCTCGGACACTCCCGGCACTAAAAGCCATACTCCATTTCATTTTCTACAACAGAAAATTTGAAGTCTAATAAGCCTGCAGGTAATTTCATGCATCAAACACTTACTCTTACTACTACTAATAATAAATCCTTTAACAGCTAGTGGTCTTGTGACATGCCAAAGCTCTGGAATTCTGCGTTAAAGTAGTTGTAACTTTCTTGAAAACTGAGTGACCTACTTATCTCAAAATTAAGTACACTAAGTACTAACCGCTCCGAGTTTTTATGCCACAATCTAGAATGTAGGTGACGAGGTTTCTGTTAACTGCGCTACATATATAAGTACATAGTAAACTTAAAGAGTGCCGGGATGAGTGACTCAGACGGTTAAGGCGCTAGCCTTCTGACCTCAACTTGGCAGGATCGATCCTAGCTCAGTTCGGTAGTATTTGAAGTTGCTCAAATACGTCAGCATCGTTTTGGTAGATTTACTGGCATGTAAAAGAACTCCTGAGCGACAAAATTCCAGCACCTCGGCGTCTCCAAAAAACCGTCAAAAAGTAGTTAGCAGGAATTAAAAAATAATAATGTTATAAATAAATAAATAAACAAAAAAAATCAGTAACTTTATTAATATATATTATTATTTTCACGCCACACTAACTACTTCGTCGGTTTTCGGAGACGCCGAGGTGCCGGAATATAGTCCCACAGGAGTTGTTTTACGTGCCATTAAATCTGCCGATGCGAGGCTGACCTATCTGAGCACCTTCAAATACCACCGGACTGAGTCAGGATCGAACCTATCCGGTTTGGGTCAGAAGTCCAGCGCCTCAACCGTCTGAGCCACTCAGCTCGGCTTATATTATTCTAAAGAAAATTGTGAGTGCACAAGACATGACCGCTGCAGCTGACGTAATGCGCACGACGTCTTCAAAAGGTGGCCGCCCAGAAAAGGTATATTTTTGGCTGTCGAAAGCCTGTTAAGTTACTGTGTGGTGCAGCTTAGCGTTTAGATGTCGTGCAGAAGCAAATGAGGTGTAATAAGATTTATCTCAAAGAAAACACAAGAAAAACTGTGACTGTAAAAACAGAAATAATGACCGAATAGTTGCTGATCCACATGGGTCGACGCCTCGAGCAAATAGCATTGTTTTTAAAGCGCTGCTGTTGGACATCAGTAGTTCGTGAGAGTAATTGGTTCGTAACTATGAAAAATTCAAATTTACGATTACAAGATATTCCGAGGAAACGTTTCATTTTAACACTAGCTGACGGTAATGAAGGGACTACATTAAATAGAACTCCTCCCGATTTAACGTTTCTAAGAAACATTGATATACATTGTAAATTATTCATCTCTTACTTCTCATCATTCAGCATTTTTTTAAGCTTTGACATTTGCTAAAATTAGTGTAAATGAAAAAAGTAAAGTAATATTCAAATTTAAACTTGCTTTCTTTTTCATTTACAGTATACGATACACGTTTCATGTAAATAACTCTATTGGCTGCACCTAATACAGCCTATTGAGTTTTATATGTCTATTAAAACAGTGTTCTATTGTACCCTATTGTAGAATGTTCGCAGACCCTTGCTGAAATAATGCTAAAACATGTACAAATCTAGCTCAAAGGAAAATATAGCCTAATACTGGAGATTGTTTCACACTTTTTAGCTGTACGAGTGATACAACACAGTTTGCATCTTCTTAAAATTATCACTTACGCAAACAGGTTAACAGTGATGTAATAACTTACATGAATTAATAAAAAGTATTTCATCCACTATTTAATTGTATTTTATTATTACATGTTAACTGTGTGTTTCGTTTACTACATCACAATTATAAACACAAACGCATACAACAACAGCATTTCTTCGTATGAACTAAGTTTTAATTGTTTATGTCGCCCAATCAATATAACGTAAATACCTTAATCTTGAAACGCATCATTATGTATTGTAAGGATACGTGAAAGACATAACACTCGCATTTCTAGGTAATGTCATAATCATTTTACCACGGATGGAACACGTTCAGCACAGTCATTTGTAGCCTTGTCTATAGAGAAGGTACTGAAAACTAACCTGATGCAAGAAAAGCAAAATTTATTTTCTAACGGACATCATACGTTTTATGAACTCGACCGCTCAGCTGAGAAATCTAATGGTTTCTGTTCGGAAATAATACGGATTCGGTTCGAGTCTGAGAAAGCTAGCAACTAGAACACCTTTCATTCATCGCTGTGTAATAGAAAAATTTGTATTAATAGTTTCATACCATCAGTAGTGGCCACATCACAAGTTTGCTAGTTTACGTCTATCATATAGTCTGACTTACTCATGCTAACCCAACTCTAAGGTGATTACCGCCCTTCCTTTGTCAGCAAGTTGAAGAAGCAGCCCGTGGGCTAAACAATGGCTACTGATGTTATAATTGAGTTTCTCTAGAAGGTGCAGCACATAACTTCTCTACACTCTATTGCTCATCCTTCCTCCTCTTGCCCCTCCTTTCCACCCTCCAACGCTGTATTACTTCAGATCAACAACAAGGTGGTAATGACCAAGTTAGCTCTGTTAAATATCAATCAACGGTGCACTTTAGAGGAGCTCGGAGTGCCCATATGTAAGCATTGTCATTCAAAACACTGGAAGCCTCCTTGAAGAACGTATCATTCTTTATGATTAAGGAAATTGTGCCCTATTTAAACAGACCCTTTTCAACTTCGAACACTCTGGGAATTGTTAACCGTCATCTTTATAAGTCAAATGTACGTTTGATATTTACATTTCTATAACTATCATTTGCTCGAATAAGTAATCCTCCGCATGTCATATAAAATTCTCGGAAACCACCGGTTCGGTTTTTATTTTTATATACTTACACTGTTTGCTTTACATCCCGCTAACTACTTTTACGATTTTTGGAGACTCTAGGGTGCCGGAGATTTTTCCCCACGTGAGTTCTTTCACGTTCCGGTAAATCTGTCGACGTAAGGCCGGCGTATCTTCAAATACCACCAGATTTAAATGGAATCCATTCCCAAACTTCGGCTCAGAAGACTAGCATTGAGTCTGAATCACTCGGCCTGGCAATGTATGTATGTTGGAGTATCTTGAGATAAAAGTTAGGCATACATTTGCTTTGTCATTTATTAATATTTATCATTTCACGTCACAAGCAGACATTTACAGATAATATTTTACAATCATGTAGGTATAACTTGGTAAGTACATTAGAGGTTGAAGATAATATTTATAGAAAAGGATCAGAAGCGAACATCACTATTAAATATCATCACTGCTGTGCCTCGAATGTGACAATGCTCTTCCTATCCATTATTTCTGTTTAGATTTGTCACTCCTCCCAGCCATATACTGATATGCAATCCATCCGAACAATTTTCGTTGAGTTAATTTTCCTATGTGCGCGTGTAAAGGAAAATTAACCTTATCGTACCATACCGTAGGAATGTTTGTTTGCATGACATATTAATCCACTCCTAGATTATGATTTATTTAAGGTTCGTTTTCCTTTATACTGAGAAAAACAAAAAAATGTAAAGGAAATAAAACACAAATGAAAGCTTAGACTACGGCATGTCTGCTAGTAGATGAAACCATAGTTAACAGTATGTACAGTTTGTACTGATACAGGCTGGCTCGCTTAGAGGCTAAATAAATGTTATCAGGTATACTTTAGTTCCTTGTATACATACATGACCTTGTAAGAAAGTTGAAAAATATGTCTCACCCCAGAATATACCTTTACCTTTTAATACTGCATATTATTTTTACTAGATAATGTAATTTCGTGTACTATTGCTAGTCTGATAGGGTGGGTGGACCGAACAAGTTGGCCGTGCAGTTAGGGGCACGCAGCTGTGAGCTTGCATTAGGGAGATAGTGGGTTCGAACCCCAATATGGGCAGCCCTGAAGATGGTTGACCGTTGTTTCCCCAGTTTCACAACATGCAAATGCTGGGAGTGTAACTTAATTAAGGCCACGGGCACTACATTCCCACTCCTAGCCCTTTCCTATTCCATCGTCGCCATAAGGCCTACAGTATCTGTGTCGATGCGATGTAAATCCAATTGAACTATTCGACGAGGGTGGGTGGCATCCGCTGTGTACGGGAAACTACGTGTTATTTTCATGAAGGATGGTGTTTTGCGTGGTAGCGATTTCAAGAAATGTTGGGGACAGTACGAACACCTACACTTCGGGCAGAGGGAAATAATTATTTACGATTAAAATCCCACATCCTGAGTGCGAGTAGAACCCGAGGCCCCGAGACCAAGATTTTGACCACTCAGTCAAGGAGCCGAACACTCTATAGAGTTGTAAAGCTACCGTGTAGTGTACAAAACCAAATGCTCGCATCCGGGAGATAGTAGGTTCGAACGCCCCTGTCGGCAGCCCTGAAGATGGTTTTCCATGGTTTCCCATTTTCACACCAGGCAAATGCTGGGGCTGTACCTTAATTAAGGCCACGACAGCTTCCTTCCCAATCGTCGGTCTTTCCTGTCCCATCGTCCCCATAAGACCTAAGTGTAGGTGCAACGTAAAGCACAAAAAAACCCACACAAATGAAAGCGTAGACTACGACATGTCTGCTAGTATATGAAACCATAGTTAACAGTATGTACAGCATCAGGCAATCCCATCTATCGGGTGGACGTTTCATATTAAAACCCAAATTCGTATTTTTTTTCTCTAGAGACAGAAAACTTGTGACATTCTACTAGCGTAGTGAGTGTATACGAACGATCGCTTACCCTACGGGACATTAATGTCCTAGGACGTTCTTTTGCATTAAATTAGTTTCTTTTCTTGCCAGCACTACCAGTGTTACCACCAATTACGCCATTTAATACTCCATTTCTGTATTATACTAAAACTACCGCACTGGTAGACATCAAGAGCGCAGCTCGAATAATCCTCAAGACTGATGAAGAGCTACAGCAGACTGCGTATTTATTGCACCAACCATGCAAAGATGTAACTTTGAAATTTCCGCCTATATATCAAACATTACGGCATTCAAAGGAATATTATGTTCGAGGACACAATATTAGTACGAGTAAAGCAGTTTATTTGCCTGGATTTTTAAATAAATACTAGCAGTTTCCCACTGGCTCCGCCCGCAATGTATGGTGTTGTTCGTTACTATCCTCACGGATGTATTTGCAAAGTTCCGATTTAATGAAGTACAGCACATGATCTGCTGCGGTAATAGAATGTAATATTGTGTCAAGAAAACACTTGAAAATCCATTACACAAAGAAATTGAATTAAACGTTCCTTGCAACAACACTACGCGCCGAACTATTAAAAAGTCCTTCAAAGATCTTCGTTATGGAGACAAATGTACTCCTAACTATCCTCATAATCTACCAATGTAAGTAGTTATTACCTCTCAAAAGAAAGAACTTGATCCACTGAGCGTTTTAGACCAAAAAGAACTGTGTACCTCAATTAGAAGGAAAGATATGATTGGTTCAATGAGAAAAAATGTTGAAGAAATGAGACGTCAAATTTAATGTTCACTCATAACTTTGCTCAGAATGAACCAATTTGAATAGTTAAGAGCTGAAATTAAAGAACCTGATCCACTGAGTGTTCTTAGGCCAAAACGAACTCCGTACCTCAATTAGAACCAAAGATATGATTTTTTCAAAGATACAAAAAATTGAAAAAATGAAATAATTTGAGGAAGGTGGAAGTTAAGTGATTTATAGTATCTTATGGCAAATGTGTGCATGAATACCTTTAAGTTCAAACAAAAATGAAGGAAATGGTCGGACTGACTGACTTAAGTTTTCATAATTTTTTTAATATATAGATAATGCAGATGGGGGACCTGATTTAGGAAAGAAACTGAACAGAATTCGGGTAATAACTGGCTCAATAAAGAAACATTTCAATAATACTCGGAAGGAAACCCAGTAGCATTGATGTGGCAGCTAAACCAGCCTTACTTTATGGAAATGAAACCTGGGTGACAACAAAACGTGATGAAAGAAGAATTCTACCGGGAAAGTTGGCAATGGGGTTCAGGGAGCGCGGCTGTGAGCTTGCATCTGGAACCCCTCTGTCGACAGTAATGAAGATGGTTTCCCATTATCACCCAGGCAAACGTGGGGCTGTACCTTATGCCATAGCCGCTTTATTTCCCACTCCTACCCCTATCCTATCCCATCGACACCATAAGACCTATCTATGTCAGTGAGACGTAAAACAAATTGCAAAAAAATAGAAAAAGCAGAATTGAAGCAACAGACATGTTCTGAGACCTGTCAAAGTTTACTTTGTTCTAGACAGGATCTACAAATATTGGTGATCCAGAAGATTCATCCATATACAAACAGAAATGAATTGGACACGAGAAACAAATGGAGACCAGCTAGCTCCCCGTCTTCGAGCCAGAGGATTTAATCACGTGAACTTAAAATCCCCTGATCGATTGCGAATCGATTCTGAGGCTGTTTGTGTTCGTCTTCATACAATTTATTTATTTATTTATTTATTTATTTATTTATTTATTTATTTATTTATTTACACTACACTACCACGTAATACTGAATACATTCCTACACTTAGGGTTGACGTCAGGAAGGGTGTACGGCAGTACAATTGAACCAAGTCCACTACAGGTGCCAACCTGTAACATAAATAAGGAATAAGTCCTGGAGAAAAGAAGACTGATATAAACACAACCACCGGGCGAGTTGAACGTGCGAATAGACGCTTTGCAGCTGTGAGCTTGCATCCGGAAGACAGTGAGTTCAAACTCCACTGTCAGCAGCCCTGAAGATGGTTTTCCGTGGTTTCCTATTTTTACACCAGGCTAAGCTGGGGCTGTACCTTAATTAGGAACACGGCTGCTTGCTTCCAACTCCTAGGCTTTTCCTTTCCCATCGTCGCCTTAAGTCCTATCTGTGTCAGCACGATGTAAAGCAAATTGAAAAACCGCAACCCCACGACATGTAACCTTCTTACCTCCCCTTTCACAATGTTGTACGGGTTACGGAGAGATGCCAATCATCCATCAGCGGTAAAGCAGTCTGCCCACGATTGTAACCAATATCATCTATGGCTCAATTTGCCTTCCCTGCCGTGAAAGACGGTTAGATACGATGCCGAAACAGTCTCCATGGAGGATAATGATGATTATATTTTCATTCAAGAAGTCACGAGTACTAAATTCACTCCAATACTGTTAATATATTTTCTACACTTTACCCACTTCCTCGGTGACTTCTATATGCCTTCTTGTTCGATCTCATTTCGAAATCCGATCGTGGTTGAAACAAATGGCTAGGAGAGCTCTGAGTGTTATGTAATGCTATTTCGTGTCCCGCCAGCTCCCCACGTTAGACAGGCACCTTTCTCAACAGAATCATGTCGTGAGGGGATATGGGTAATGAAGATGGATGTGCGTTTGAAACCCACCAGGGGAGGAAGAAGCCGGATGGAAAAAGAAGGTGGAATGCATGAATATAAGGTCAAATACCTTCCTTCATCTCACATTATAATTTTCTTGACTTGAGAACGACTTTGCGGTTTCAGTTCTTTTTCCTTTATACTCCATATATTTTTATCTCCTGTCTTCATACCAATCCCGCGGGAACAGTAACTTGATTTATTACTGACTAAGAGCATTATTAAGGCCATTACAATGGGCTATAGTTTATAATGTTTAACTGTTACCCGAGTTATTCTAGGTTGGACTCATGGGCTCGTCTCAGATTATTTGTGGCATGGAAGGACGGTTGGCTACTGTCGATGAGAGTAATGAGGTAGGAAAGGGTGTTTATAGTCGCTCCCCTCCGAATATTATTTATCCTATGAGTGTTGTCACAGTATATATAATCTCACTGTCGGATCCTTGTCTGAAACATCAGCGTCGAAGCCCTCGGTTTAGTGAACCCCAGATTCAAGTCTCGACCTGGTCGGGGATTTTAATCATAAACATTTAATTCCTTTGACTCTGGGACTGGGTTTTTGTGTTGTTCCAGTGCACTCTCTTCGTATACACACAGAACACACTGCACAATCAACCATCACAGAAACATGCAGTAGTGAAACCTCTACATGGGGCTGAAGGCAGGAATCGCAGTCAGCCGTAAAACAGACCCAGGTCCACATGTACGACAACGTTTGCACTTCCGACCCCGACAGAACGTTTAATTAAGGTACAGCCCCAGCATTTGCCTGGTGTGAAAATGGGAAACCACGGAAAACCATTTACAGGGCTGCCGACAGTGGGGTTCGAACCTACTATCTCCCGAATACTGGATACTGACTGCACTTAAGCGACTGCAGCTATCGAGCTCGGTCCGACAGAACGTGGGAAAGGTAGTAGTAGTAGTAGTAGTAGTAGTAGTAGTAGTAGTAGTAGTAGTAGTAGTAGTAGTAGTAGATGTTGTTATTTTGGTGGTGGTGGTGGTTGTTTGTGTTCACTGTTCTTTACCTCTTAGATATTATTATGGTTTTTACGTCCCACTAACTACTTCTGAGGATTTTTGGAGACGCCGAGGTGCCGAAAGGTTATCCCGCAGGACAGACGTTTCAACGTTGACTCAGGTCGGCGGTGTTTTTGAGTGTATCCGTAGCCTTGACTTTCATCAAGTTAAAAAAAACTCCTTTGAGATAAAATTATGATATCTATACTTTTAAGATGTTCAGATCTTGGAGGGATATTAACATTTACGTTAATGACGATAAAATCCAACACATAGTCCATCGTAAATTATGGCGCTCGTACTAATCTTGCGCCAAAGGAGTAACTATTTCGAAGCACCGGATCCCGCGAGATCTTCGAAGTTAATCAATATTGGGCGTGATAATATTTTGTATGCTAAACCAGGTACTGTTGGCAAGAGGAGGAGCGGCAAGGAACTCTAGATGCCCCATCAGTGACTCCTGGCTTAGCTGCAGGCGATGACTAGGTCGCCAACGTCCAGTTTTAGATAAGGTACTTGGTTAGGTGCTAACCTTGCTACATACCTTTTTTTTTTTTTTGCTAGGGGCTTTACGTCGCACCGACACAGATAGGTCTTGTGGCGACGATGGGATAGGAAAGGCCTATGAGTTGGAAGGAAGCGGCCGTGGCCTTAATTAAGGTACAGCCCCAGCATTTGGCTGGTGTGAAAATGGGAAACCACGGAAAACCATCTTCAGGGCTGCCGATAGTGGGATTCGAACCTACTATCTCCCGGATGCAAGCTCACAGCCGCGCGCCTCTACGCGCACGGCCAACTCTCCCGGTAGCTACATACCTTATTACTGTATCTCAATATTTACTGACACCTCATATGTTGAATAGAACTTAGGTGTAATTAGAGGAGGGCTTTGCTCAATTTCATTCTTTTGTTAGTAAGAAGAAGACATCGTCGCCATTCTAGTAGTAAATTAATTGTGTAAACAAAATTATTACTCCTGTTTGAACCTTCCATATTTTTGTGTCGGTATACATTAGGTATGCAAAAGTAGAAAGAAGGTTCAGCTCAATTTTGTCGTTCGTTCGTTCGTTCGTTCGTTCGTTCGTTCGTTCGTTTGTTTATATGCTTGTGTCTGTGTTTGTTTGTTTGTTTGTTTGTTTGTTTGTTTGTTTGTTTGTTTGTTTGTTTGTTTGTTTGTTTGTTTGTTTGGTATGACATCCCTGTAAAACGTTTAATAGAATGTCCAGTTTTACGCTGGTCTATTAATCTTTAGTGATCCATCAATATTAGGGAGGCCACGACAGGACGTCTCTGATTTCTCCATTAATAATACAGGATGGTTGCCCGGTTTTACTTCCCCTTAAAACAATTATCACCGCCACCAGCAGCTGTATCGAAAACTTTGCACCTAATAAATGTTGTGCAAACTATAATTTCCTATTTTTTTAAAGTTTGGTGTGATTTATGGTACAAAGAATAAAAACGGAGTTATTTCTGATAATTATAATTTATACTCGTATATTGGAATATCTCTGGCAATATTAGATCTTTCTGAAAACTCTATAGAACAAATGTCGTAGAATCCTGTGGTTGGAAGTTGTAAGTGATGGGTAGTACAGCTAGTTTTAAATAATCCCTTCTGAGGGTCACCCCAATACAAACAACTTGACTTTCCATTGTATTCCTGTACTGGAGTCTAGAATTCTATTCGGTCAAATACCTTTGATGCTTGACTTATTTCCTCACATCCATCTACGATGAGGTGCCGTGTGCTGAGTGCACTGTGTCTCCTGTTATGGGATAGATCAAGTTTGATACTTTCATTTTTCTGTCTCAGGCTCATCGCTGCTTTTGTTAAGATGTAGGTGACTGAGGCATGAGTAATACTACCAACACCATTAGTCATGCACCCGAATCCCTGTGATAAATGGTGTGGGAGTGTTGCTGATAGGAACGGTTGCCGTGCATACACTCATATGTAACAGTACATTCTGAATATGTGTGGAAAACGACGGGAAACTACACCACTCCTCGTTCCCCTACCATACCTCTTCATTGACACGATATCTATGACAGCTGATGGTCGATCTGTTGAGGACTGCTTGGGTGGACTACTTACTATGCAGGTGGTGGTTTTTTTTTTTTTTTTTGCTATTGGCTTTACGTCGCACCGACACAGATAGGTCTTATGGCGACGATGGGATAGGAAAGGCCTAGGAGTTGGAAGGAAGCGGCCGTGGCCTTAATTAAGGTACAGCCCCAGCATTTGCCTGGTGTGAAAATGGGAAACCACGGAAAACCATCTTCAGGGCTGCCGATAGTGGGATTCGAACCTACTATCTCCCGGATGCGAGCTCACAGCCGCGCGCCTGCAGGTGGTGGTGGTGGTGATTATTGTTTTAAGAGGAAGTACACGTAGGCAACCACTCACTACATAACAGTAATCAGAGAAAAAAATGGAAGGGATCCGACACTTCGAAAAATGAAGGTATTTGACAAAGAAAGACAATGACCACGAAGGGCGTGAAAATGAAAGACTCCCTAGACTTCAGTACCTAATACCATCGAGATTGGAAAAGAACAAATCTTGACCAAGGTAGGTCGGATAGGATAGATGAAAGTGTGGAGCCTGGCACAAGTAAATGGAAGCAAGTCCGGCACCGCAGTGTAAGGAGCAACGCGTCCGCCTGTCACCCGGTGGCCCCGGAATCGATTCCCAGCCGGGTTAGGGGTTTTTAATTGTAATGATTAATATCCGTGGCCTGGGGACTGGGTGTTTGTGACGTCCTTAATCTTCCTTTCCTCACACACAACATTCCACACTAACCGCCATTCCAATTACACGCAGGTTCATACAATAAGGTGCCAGTAGGGGCAAAAGATCCACATGGGTCGACGTCCCGAATAAATAGCATTTAAAAAAAGTGGAAGCAATGCCAGGACTCGGATAGGGCCCCGTGGTCGCCAACCCACGCCCCCAAGTCGGGATCCCCTGGGGCCCCTTTCAGTCGCAGGGGATAACGTGGGTGTTATTCCCACCCCACCCACAGGAGGAGACTACTATGCATACATACATATACATACATACATTATTCAATTATAGCATTAGTTAAATAAGAGATAATAATTACTGGAGTTCCACGGCATCGTCTCCATTATGTACAACCCTTAACAGTACCTCATCCCACGTGAACATGCGTCTAACCCTTCCCTGTGCAAGCCCTCGCAGTGGTGACTGTGGTGGTAGTTGTGAAATATGAGCATTAGCTTTTAAAATTCACCCGCTCCCTTCACCCCTGTCGTTAGTGCAGCGTTGAAGTGCGCTTCTAATGCACAGCCTAACTAAACCTATTTATATTCTTTTAGGGATGGGGTTGTGTGGGTGGGATGCAACTCTATGCGTACAGAGAGTGGTGGCAGGGGGTTGCACAAAGCAGTTGTCCGGACGCACCCTTTTGTGGTCACCCATAACGTGAACATCAGTTCTCATAAACACGCGTCCACCATACAAGCCACACTCTAATAGCATTTCATTCATCGGGCGACTATCACGATGTGCCGCGCTCTTCAAAAATATGGTCAGTTCTTCTTAAGAATAGCCTGAAGGCAGTAATTAATTTCAATTTATGACGCATCGGAGCAGTAATAATACATCTCAGGTTGCAAGGCACACAGTAGATGTAAGACTAAATTCCGATTTGCAGCAGAGGTTACTCGTCATTTCAATTATTATTATTATTATTATTATTATTATTATTATTATTATTATTATTAAATATATAAGCTGTTATTGTGAGCGACCTTTAGAAATGTGGGCCTCCGGAAGTTTTTATAGGATCATTTATGCTCTACTGTTGTTATACATGTAGTTTTGGATATCTTTAACAATTCAGGCAGCCTAGCCTGTTCGCGCGCCATCACTTTCTCCAAGTAGTTTCGCAGATACCATTTCTGTTCGGTTTTCTTCATCAAAGTTCAATATTTTGTACACGGAAAGCCTCCTCAGGTGATCATATTACAGAAAACTGTGAAAGTCGTACACAAATATCTCTTGCGGGTCTCTAGTGATGAAATGGTATTCACGTGTGTACTACAGGATTCCTATTGTGACATAAATACTGTAATTGTGGTCGAAATTTTAGAGATAGGTATGTGGTCTTCCGGACTTTTTCATAGTACACTTTATGCTTTACAATTCATACTCATATAGCTTGTAGTCATTTTGAAAGATTTAAGCAGCGTAAGTCGGCTTCCTGCTTTCTTTCACCATAGTTCAATATTTTGTAAACGAAAACCTTCCTTTGGAAATCGTTTACGTAACAGCAAACAGGTACAATACATACTGTGCATGATACAGACAGACGTTGAGTTTTATTGTATTATATGTGAATACATTTTATTATTATTATTATTATTATTATTATTATTATTATTATTATTATTATTATTATTATTATTATTATTATTATTAAAGGAAACAAACAAATCTTATGACGCTATATCCCTAGTGCGCCTTGGCCTATAAAGCGACCGCTGGCAGACCGAAGGCCTGCAGTTTGCGAGTTAACGTATGGTATAAGCGACGAATCCTCTCGGCCGTTATTCTTGGCTTTCTGGAGAAAGGCCAGTATCTCATATTCAGATAGCCCCTCAGTTATTCTTACGTGGGCTTAGTGGGCTTTGCAGCAGCCCTTAGATCCACGTTAAGATCCCTGACCTGGCCGTGAATCGAAACTCGGGCCTCCTAGTTAAAAGCGGGTTTACTACCCCTAGGCCTCGGAGTCGGTCTCAGAGGTAAACACCCCTGAACATAGTAATAATGTTCGTGAACATGTAGGCTATATTTAGACCATTTAGCCATTATAATAATCAAAGCTTTTGTAAATCATTCAGAACTTTACCTTCGGTTTGAAGTGTAGTCTACTAATAGATTGTTTAATTCACATAAATGCGGAAGAAGGTAACAGAAGGAATAGGCTGAATTTCCATTTTCAGAAGTACAGTATGTTTTTAAATATCTAGACACATTTATGTAGTGACTTTAGTTGCTCTTATAATAAGAACAGGCAGTTAGATTAGATACTTCGGCTGTCATCTACCTGAATGCTGTCTGTCTCCGTAGAAGTATACTTAGGTTGTTAAGATAAATGTCTCGGGCCTGGAGAGGATTTTTAATAATTTCGTCCGAATACACAGTACTGTATACTGCTCATACTGTATGTATAGATATATATCGGCTTGAAGAGCAGTATTCCACATTTTGTACGCTGCTGTACCCCCACACCGCAGTCTGTACTCTCCACATGTTGAAGGGGAGGGACTTTAAATGGTTTTAATACTAGTTTATGGTGCTGAAGCGTGTCGGATCAGGCCTGGAAGAGAAGAGTGTGGGGTTTGGGAATGTGTGGTAGGGGTGGCTAAAGGAATGAGGCACTGAGCTAGGTTGTACGAACTATTCTCATATATTTTTAAGCCACGCGCGATGTACACCCTTATGACAATCCCTCTCCCCCTTGGCTCTTGGAAAATAAAAAACAAAATATGACTGAAAATCCTGTAAGTTATCAGTGCTTATTTAAACATTCTGTAGATCCAAGGAATTAACAACCTAATAACAGATGTTATATTTGTTTACTCTTTATTTCCACACCCTAGTAAAAGCACGCCCGCACACGTCATACTTAACACAAGTATGTCCTAATTTTCCGCATTAGCAGTGGTATTCCAGACTGTTCTTACAGGCAACATGTTTCCACCCCTTTTACTTCGCTTATCCCCTGAGAACACACAGTCACGAAATCTCTTCTCTCTCTCTCTCTCTCTCTCTCTCTCGCTCTCCTTTACAGCGAAAATTCAGCCATGTCATTTCATTCGTCCATTCCTGCGTCTTTCCTATTCGTACCGAGCTCTAAAAAATAGGAATAGAACTTCCTTGTTTACCCGAAAAACTAAATGGTTATCTTTCCAGAGTTATAAGGGAAAGAAGAAATTGATTACAAATGTACACGAATTAGACATATTTAAAATATGTTCAACTTTAACATATTGGAATTATCGAATTATCGGTATATTATTTCTCTCGATTTGATGCCCAAGGTTCTAAATACATATTTATTCATTTATTTATCAAGGTAATACAAAACTGAACAAGTACATCATTTCATTGCTTAGAATGTGTATTCCTCCATGTATTTTGGTTTGGTTTAGGAGATCTGTTATGTGCTGGTAAATCTGCCAACCCTAGTCTAGCATATTTGACGACTAATGCACTAACTTGTTCCTCAATGTACAGCTTGAACCACTCAGGCCAGCGTTGGTCATTACCATCTCAATCAAAATACATCATTATTATTATTATTATTATTATTATTATTATTATTATTATTATTATTATTATTGCCCATTGTTGGAACTTGTTGGCCTCATGGCTTTTCCCTTCTTACACAATGGTGCTACAGTTCTAACAGGCCATTGCCTATCAAGCGGCAGCCTTTCAGCCCGAAGATCTGCAGACTACGAGGTGACATGTGGTTAGCGCGACCAATACTCTCGGACGTTTTTCGTAATTTTCTAGACCAGGGCGACTATCTCACCTTGAGGTAGCTGCTTCTCAGATAGGTAGAATTGACGTATAACCACTCTTTACACTGTGGCAAAATTACTTGACTTGGCCGGGAATCGAACCTGTGAACTGTGGGTAAGAGGCTGGTTCACTAATCCCAAATTATGGGGCCAACATTCGCCGTCTGATCACCTCTAAATTTCTTACCAGAGTTTGTTTACGTTTCTACGTAAATTTGTGTTTAGTTGCCAACGTTTGAAGGACTCTGCGATTTCTTATGTCTTGTGTGCTGATAATTTCATGCAGGATTTTCCTTATTTCTTCTAGCCAGTTTATTATATTAAACTAGCAAATGTACGCCTGCTTCGCTACGGTATTATACACTATACGGATATCGAAGTAAATTACTGTACATGCAGATTTAAATTGCATGTCTCTTAGCGCTACCCGAGAAACAGCATGGGCAGGTCCCCATACGTTGTTTCCAATGTAAAGTGTGAGTTGCGGAGTTGTGATGATAACGGCAGTCTCTCTTGCCTACTGCCATTCTCAGTCGAGTTGGGAAGTTTACATTATAATGGCAGGCCCCAATGCCTACTACGCAGTCACAATCGATTTGGGAAGTTTTCGTTACAATGGCAGGCCCCCTTTCCTATTTTATTATAATGGCATTTAACTTTGTGCTGCCAGTAAAAATTGATTTGTATCATTATAATGACAGGCCCCTTTTCCTGAAGCCAGTCAGCTTACTGCCAGTCACACTCCAGTTGGTAACTTTCGTTTATAATAACAGGCAGCTTCGCCAGTCACATTTTAGATGGGTCACTTTTCTTAATTGCGGGCACCCTTGCCTTCAGCCAAACACAATCGGGTACGGGAGTTTTGAATAAAGTTGCATGCTCCCTTGCCCTCTGCAAGTCAAATCGAGGAGGGAATTATTAATTACAATGGTAGGCCCTCCTTACTAAGTCACGTACACGGGTGTTGGAGAAGGACCCCATTCCAACTGCTAGTCAAAGTCTATGTGGGGAGTACTGATTACAATAGCAGGCACACCCTTTCTCGACCGCTACAAATCGACATGAATGAATATATAGATCGACATACGAAAGTACAGTGTATGCATGTTTACAATACTGCACACCTTCATTTACAGATAAACTGCTGCTAAACGGTACGTCATATCGACAAATGGATTGTACCATAAGCCGTATTTCGCGTTCTAAATGGCTGGACGTACGATATTTTCTCCTATCTCATCCATTCATATATCAGATTGAGTTAGAAACGTTGAATAGGGTGAAATTTGGTAAGATTGTCTCACAGTGCAATACTTTTCGGATAATTATGTGACAGCTACAAACATAGCATTTGGCTCACATATGGCTACTGGGTGCGACAATGTTAGTGTAGAATTTGATGATTCCATCTTTCCTATAAGTGATTCAAAATATGAATTATGCGTGTAAAAATTGCAAAATTTACTTACAGCCGAGAAATAGAGACACATCTAACGTATAAGGGACAATGATACGACAAAATGTCATAGGACCAAAGTTGTAGATCACTCCAAATTGAACAGAAATTGTGCCATCCGTTTTGTGATAGGACTTACCATTTAGTCACGAAATACCTTGAAACGAAGGTCTGCACAGTCATTAAAATTGCCTCCATATTTTTATATTCTTCGGGGATAAAAGTTTGCATGTTATAAGAAATACGCTTTACACGTACCCGCTTTTGAGTTAAGTCCGTTGGGACTTGTGCTGAAAAACCGTCCGTTAATGATATCTCCCTTATGAATCCTCCTATCAAAATGATGCACAAGAGAAAAAAGTTTTCGAAATTGATTTTCGTTAAGGATGGTAGATTTCCATTAATTCTGGATGTGCATATTTTGTGGGCGTGCAAAATCATGGTTTCGGTTTCGGATAAACTCGCGGTAAATTTACGTATTCAGAAATAATATTGACACTAAAACCTACCAAAGGATAGGTGGATTCTAAACATCAAATTTGGTACAAATATATGCAGTAGTTTACAAGTTATAAGAACTCAAACAGACAGACAGACACTAAAGCTAAAACATATGTAGATGGCCATTATTACACTTGAAATGGATAACTGTCAATAGTCAATGTACAGACACACGGTCGTTACTATTTCATTTATATACATAATCGTTTGGTGAGTCCACTGTGTAAACATGTTCATCGAATATCAAGCGTCTCTTGTGTAGGTTTCTAATGAAGCTGTCTGTTTGACTGTGGAGTTCTGCAGTTCTCTTCCTCTTCCAGATTCCCATTTTTCATGTGAGGCCATAAATCTTTTATAGAAATTTTCGTTATTGCTTTTCAACTTCTGCGATGAGTTCTTGTCTCAATTTCGTGGGTCAAGTTTATTGTATTTTAAGATAAAATCCACGGACGTGAAGCAACAGCAAACCCGGTGCTGGACAAGGAAATCATGGATATTTGCTGCACAAATGGGGCTGGACTGCCTCTACAAACTGCGACTCTTTTGTTGTCTCTATGCCTTATGGCGTTTGGTGGCTCTTTCTGTGCTTGACCAACTGTCCTGTCCTAAATGATTTCTCCGAAGTATGTAACGGAGGACACGTGCGATTTCGTCCCATATTCAGTTTCAAGATTTACTTCTTTGCTATATTGGCAAAGGTTTCACATGTACTGGGTTCTCTCGTGCGATATTTGGAGGCCTGCCTTTGACGCTATCCTGTGTTATATCTCTAAGGCACAACTCATTATTTTTTTGTTCTTGATGATGATGGCTAGGTCATCTGCAGAAGCTAAGAATTCTACATTGATTTTATATCCTAATCTCCCGTTGACGTTCGAAGTTCTTTTATTATTCCCTGAGGACTTTGTGTAGAAAGTTAAACATAGGGGGAGGGGGTTGGAAGAGGCCATATTATTTATTTATTTATTTTATTTATTTATTTATTTATTTATTTATTTATTTATTTATTTATTTATTTATTTATTTATTTATTTATTTATTTATTTATTTATTTTATTTATTTATTTATTTATTTTCATCACCATTTCTATAAAAGAATGCATTTATATTCGTTCATTTCTCTAACTCCAGATTATATCAAGTACCGTATCTTTCAGCTGTCGTCTTTCTCAATTGAACATTTCCTTTCTTTACAATACCAATTTATGAGGAAATAAGACTTTTTACTCTCTCTTCCATCCCATAAAATCTTTGTGGATTCAACTCATAAATATATTATAGCATCGTATCCGTTTGCATTTGCCCAGATATTCGGCCTTCTGCCACTTAAAGGCGTTAGTTACATTCTTGGAGAATATTGCTGTAAAAGTAATGTTATACATGTCTCGCCCGTTTTCAACTTTCAACAGCTTTTATAACAAAAACTATAAAAATGTTATGAATTGAAAGAGCCTCTGCACTTTGTAGGAAGTCCCTTTTAAGTTGAGCAACTCCTTTCGCTGCCAAATTCCAGAGAATGTCCGAGCTGTGCGTTAGTTATATTGTGAGGGTCACACATACATAAACAGTCCAAGACGCAAAATCGATACGAGTGCAGTGTGACAATCGGAGTGTCAGATCTCATTATGCGGTTCTTCTCGAGATGATATGTGAGATGCTGTAGTCCATTATCTTCTTTCTTGGCCAGCACACTCACACACCCTCCTCAAAAAGGCGTACGTAGACTGTGGGTCAATGTCTTTGAGGTTTCAAATTCGTGTGTTAGGATACATACTCTTTACCAGGACTAGCTCTAATTAACATTACCTTTTCCTAGAATATCGGGAAACTAGATTATGCTACTTTCACCGAAACTTGATTACTAGATTAAGCATTTAAAATGGTTTTACAGATTTGTTGAGTGAAACAGAAGATATCATTAAAGTGCGATTTGAGCTGAATCTTCTCTTTTAAACGTATAAAGAAGGCTTATCAGAAATGGCTACAAACAAGGGCTGCTGCAGACAGAGAATTGTACTTAGATGAAAGAAACACAGCGAAACAAATAGTTGTTGAATCCAAACAGAAGTCGTGGGAAGAATTTGGTAATAACCTGGAAAGGCTCGGTCAAGCAACAGGGAAACCTTTCTGGACTGTAATAAAGAATCTTAGGAAGGGAGGGAAAAGTAAATGAACAGTGTTTTGGGTAATTCAGGGGAACTCATAGTAGATCGCAGGGAATCATTGGACAGGCGGAGGGAATATTTTGAAAATCTTCTTAACGTAAAAGGAAATCTTCATGGTGCTGTTGTGAACAACGGAGCTCATGGACGGAGGAAAATGGTGTTGGTGAAATTACGCTTGAGGAAATGGAAAGGATTGTAAATAAACTCCATTTTCACAAAGCAGCTGAAATATATTAAAATAGACCTGAAATGGTGAAGTATAGTGGGAAGGCGGGGATGAAATGGCTTCATGGTAGTAAGATTAGCATGGAATGTTGGTAAGGTACCTTCAGATTGGACAAAAGCCGTAATTTCACCTATCTATAAGCAAGGGAACAGTAAGGAATACAACAACTATCGAGGTATCTCATTGATTAGTATACCAGGCAAGGTATTGACTGGCATCTTGGAAGGGAGGGTGCGATCAGGAGGGTACTCTCTGAATAAGCTTTTTTTTTTTTTTTTTGCTAGTTGCTTTACGTCGCACCGACACAGATAGGTCTTATGGTGACGATGGGACGGGAAAAGACTAGGAGTGGGAAGGAAGCGGCCGTGGCCTTAATTAAGGTACAGCCCCAGCATTTGCCTGGTGTGAAACTGGGAAACCACGTAAAACTATTTTCAGGGCTGCCGACAGTGGGGTTCGAACCTACTATCTCCAGAATACTGGATACTGGCCGCACTTACGCGACTGCAGCTATCGAGCTCGGTACTCTGAATAAGAAGATAAAGGCTAAGTTAGGAATTAACTGGATGGATGAATATTTACGCATAAACTGGCTTCGGTGGTGGGGTCATGTGAGGCGAATGGAGGAGGATAGGTTACCTAGGAGAATAATGGAATCTGTTATGGAGGGTAAGAGAAGTAGAGGAAGACCAAGACGACGATAGTTAGACTCAATTTCTAACGATTTAAAGACAAAAGGTATAGAACTAAATAAGGACACGCACTAGTTGCAAATAGAGGATTGTGGTGACATTTAGTAAATTCAAAGGCTTGCAGACTGAACGCTGAAAGGCATAACGGTCTATAATGATGATGATGCATTTTACGAGTAAAAGATAGATCGTACTATCTTATTATTTGAAAAGAGCATAAATTAAATTTCTCAAGACGCTTCCTAGGCAAAAATAGCCAGGGCTTGGTACAGAAGAATAGGTTCTATCTACAGTGAGTGAAGATGCACTTTGAACTCTTGGTTTATTCAAAATTTTGGCAAGTTTGAAATTCATATAACCTTGGTACAGTGAACCGCCATCTCTCGAATCGTCTTCCAGAATGGTTCCCCAGACAACTCGTATTCCAGGATCCTCTCGTCACGGTGTGGTTGTACTCGTACTTCAGGATCGTCTCGTCACCGTGGGGTTGTACTCGTACTTCAGGATCGTCTCGTCACCGTGGGGTTGTACTCGTACTTCAGGATCGTCTCGTCACCGTGGGGTTGTACTCGTACTTCAGGATCGTCTCGTCACCGTGGGGTTGTACTCGTACTTCAGGATCGTCTCGTCACCGTGGGGTTGTACTCGTACTTCAGGATCGTCTCGTCACCGTGGGGTTGTACTCGTACTTCAGGATCGTCTCGTCACCGTGGGGTTGTACTCGTACTTCAGGATCCTTTCGTCACGGTGGGGTTGTACTCGTACTTCAGGATCCTCTCGTCACCGTGGGGTTGTACTCGTACTTCAGGATCCTCTCGTCACCGTGTGGTTGTACTCGTACTTCAGGATCGTCTCGTCACCGTGGGGTTGTACTCGTACTTCAGGATCGTCTCGTCACCGTGGGGTTGTACTCGTACTTCAGGATCCTCTCGGCACCGTGGGGTTGTACCCGTACTTCAGGATCCTCTCGTCACCGTGGGGTTGTACTCGTACTTCAGGATCGTCTCGTCACCGTGGGGTTGTACTCGTACTTCAGGATCGTCTCGTCACGGTGGGGTTGTACTCGTACTTCAGGATCCTCTCGTCACCGTGGGGTTGTACCCGTACTTCAGGATCGTCTCGTCACCGTGGGGTTGTACTCGTACTTCAGGATCCTCTCGTCACCGTGGGGTTGTACTCGTACTTCAGGATCCTCTCGTCACCGTGGGGTTGTACTCGTACTTCAGGATCCTCTCGTCACCGTGGGGTTGTACTCGTACTTCAGGATCCTCTCGTCACCGTGGGGTTGTACCCGTACTTCAGGATCCTCTCGTCACCGTGGGGTTGTACTCGTACTTCAGGATCGTCTCGTCACCGTGGGGTTGTACTCGTACTTCAGGATCCTCTCGTCACCGTGGGGTTGTACTCGTATTCCAGGATCCTCTCGTCACCGTGGGGTTGTACTCGTACTTCAGGATCCTCTCGTCACCGTGGGGTTGTACTCGTACTTCAGGATCCTCTCGTCACCGTGGGGTTGTACCCGTACTTCAGGATCCTCTCGTCACCGTGGGGTTGTACTCGTACTTCAGGATCGTCTCGTCACCGTGGGGTTGTACTCGTACTTCAGGATCCTCTCGTCACCGTGGGGTTGTACTCGTATTCCAGGATCCTCTCGTCACCGTGGGGTTGTACTCGTACTTCAGGATCGTCTCGTCACCGTGGGGTTGTACTCGTACTTCAGGATCCTCTCGTCACCGTGGGGTTGTACTCGTATTCCAGGATCCTCTCGTCACCGTGGGGTTGTACTCGTACTTCAGGATCCTCTCGTCACCGTGGGGTTGTACTCGTACTTCAGGATCCTCTCGTCACCGTGGGGTTGTACTCGTACTTCAGGATCGTCTCGTCACCGTGGGGTTGTACTCGTACTTCAGGATCGTCTCGTCACCGTGGGGTTGTACTCGTACTTCAGGATCGTCTCATCACGGTGGGGTTGTACTCGTACTTCAGGATCCTCTCGTCACCGTGGGGTTGTACTCGTACTTCAGGATCCTCTCGTCACCGTGGGGTTGTACTCGTACTTCAGGATCGTCTCGTCACCGTGGGGTTGTACTCGTACTTCAGGATCGTCTCGTCACCGTGGGGTTGTACTCGTACTTCAGGATCGTCTCATCACGGTGGGGTTGTACTCGTACTTCAGGATCCTCTCGTCACCGTGGGGTTGTACTCGTACTTCAGGATCCTCTCGTCACCGTGGGGTTGTACTCGTATTCCAGGATCCTCTCGTCACCGTGGGGTTGTACTCGTATTCCAGGATCCTCTCGTCACCGTGGGGTTGTACTCGTACTTCAGGATCCTCTCGTCACCGTGGGGTTGTACTCGTACTTCAGGATCGTCTCGTCACCGTGGGGTTGTACTCGTACTTCAGGATCGTCTCGTCACCGTGGGGTTGTACTCGTACTTCAGGATCGTCTCATCACGGTGGGGTTGTACTCGTACTTCAGGATCCTCTCGTCACCGTGGGGTTGTACTCGTACTTCAGGATCCTCTCGTCACCGTGGGGTTGTACTCGTATTCCAGGATCCTCTCGTCACCGTGGGGTTGTACTCGTACTTCAGGATCCTCTCGTCACCATGGGGTTGTACTCGTACTTCAGGATCGTCTCGTCACCGTGGGGTTGTACTCGTACTTCAGGATCGTCTCGTCACCGTGGGGTTGTACTCGTACTTCAGGATCCTCTCGTCACCGTGGGGTTGTACTCGTACTTCAGGATCCTCTCGTCACCGTGGGGTTGTACTCGTACTTCAGGATCCTCTCCTCACCGTGGGGTTGTACTCGTACTTCAGGATCGTCTCGTCACCGTGGGGTTGTACTCGTACTTCAGGATCCTCTCGTCACCGTGGGGTTGTACTCGTACTTCAGGATCGTCTCGTCACCGTGGGGTTGTACTCGTACTTCAGGATCCTCTCGTCACCGTGGGGTTGTACTCGTACTTCAGGATCCTCTCGTCACCGTGGGGTTGTACTCGTACTTCAGGATCCTCTCGTCACCGTGTGGTTGTACTCGTACTTCAGGATCCTCTCGTCACCGTGGGGTTGTACTCGTATTCCAGGATCGTCTCGTCACCGTGGGGTTGTACTCGTATTCCAGGATCGTCTCGTCACCGTGGGGTTGTACTCGTACTTCAGGATCCTCTCGTCACCGTGGGGTTGTACTCGTACTTCAGGATCGTCTCGTCACCGTGGGGTTGTACTCGTACTTCAGGATCCTCTCGTCACCGTGGGGTTGTACTCGTACTTCAGGATCGTCTCGTCACCGTGGGGTTCTACTCGTACTTCAGGATCCTCTCGTCACCGTGGGGTTGTACTCGTACTTCAGGATCCTCTCGTCACCGTGGGGTTGTACTCGTACTTCAGGATCCTCTCGTCACCGTGGGGTTGTACTCGTACTTCAGGATCCTCTCGTCACTGTGGGGTTGTACTCGTACTTCAGGATCCTCTCGTCACCGTGGGGTTGTACTCGTACTTCAGGATCGTCTCGTCACGGTGGAATTAGACTCGTGCTCCCAAGTCCACTCGCCACCATGGAATCAAACCCGTACCTCGTACCTGAAGGTCTCGAATGTTTCGGCGGTCTACGGCGATCTTGATCACTCGTAGTTTAGCTTTAGACGAGTATCCACAGACGTACAGTCCCCCGACACGTTCACAATCACTTGTCACCACATCATCTATCGAGGCTTTATCTCATCATTTGGAGCGCCCTTCTGCCATTGTTCCCACATGTTTTAAGCAGACAACTTTCTCCTTTCTTTCATGTTTGTAACTTCGAAGTTATGAATACGATATTCGGAATCCACACATCTTTCACTCCCGTACAGTATATCTGGTCTGAAAACAGACCGATGTGAAGATAGTTTCTTCCGAGTACTCACTTCGTCCTTAAAAATACTGTTGATCGTTACCGCGAGCACACAGCATTAACGTTTTGCATCTTGCTTACGTTTCACTTAGTGCACTACCATCCAGGGATTATCCAGTCAGTTTCAATTGGTTTTATTGGAATTTAGGAAAACCCTTCTTTAAATAATCCTTTGTTAATACGTTAAGATGTTTACCACACACGGTTCGGTTCACCATACTGAAAAAGAAAGTGAAATGTAATTGAAGATTTGTTTTATTAATTGTATTTGTTTAATGTCTATTTAAGTGATTGTAGATTTCAAGAGACGCAAGAGTGTCGGTATTTTATTACAAATGACCTTAACGCCAATGACACGTAGTTGTGGCGTTTAAACATCCTCAGTTGTGGCTCACCTGAGTTGGTATTGAACCTGCTAACTAGGGACGGGAAGAAGAACAACTAAGTGACTGCACCCATGAGGTCAGCCTTCTTCAAGACCTTATAAAGGTTTTATTTTCAGTCCCGTAACTAGGATAAGTATATCATAAGACGCGTAAAAAGTACAAGATTAATTAAAATCATAAAGGGGATTTTTTCTATATTCCGTTTTCTTAATCTTCTGGATTATCTCTTACTTGGTGTATTGCAACGTGCTGTACCAACATCGTATGCAGTTGTTAAGGAATAAAATATATTATATTTGGACGTTTATCCGGGACATTTGCTTAATGTTCGCCTGTTCATAACATATTTCACAGCCAGAAACCTCAGATACTTCATAGGACTTCATATAGAAGGTAAATAAGAAACGGGACTTAGCTACAGGTATGGCTCCAGAACGGGTGTATGGGGCATTGCGTGATGGTGTTCCCACTTCCTGCATTGTATGCAGAGTTGCAGGCGGTCGAGAAATTAGTTCTTACAATATATACTGTACTGTGTTAGGAATGTTAATTAAAAAAATAAACTGAAAAGTCTCCCATGTGTCTACGAGATATTTTTCTAGTGGTTGAACTTCGCACTAACACATCGAAGGTTTTCGTCGATGCAAAGGTGAAAAAGGGCAAGGATTGGAAAGTTAGCGTCCGTGGCCTTATTAATGCAATTTTTCTGGGTTGAAAATGGTAAACACCGGAAAACCCTCTTCAGGGTTGCCGACGGTGGTATTCGAACCCACAATCTCCCGAATATAAGCCCACAGCTACGCGACTCTAACCACCCGGCCAACTCGCTCGGTACGACAAATTTCATCGATGATTTAAGTAAAGAAAGTTATAAAAGTAGTCCTAAAATCTTTCCGGAGTATATATTTCTGGTTTGAAAATACGTGTACCTTTTCCCGAAAGGAACCCGACTTCGTGGATCAACTTTAAATGTCATTTGCTCAACAGGCTTCCTGCTCCTATCGATCTTAAGTGTGTTGTAAGTTTTCCCTCGAAAGGTTTTTACCATACTACTGTTAGAAATGTAAATTACAAAACATACGTTGGAAAGTCCCATATGGCTCTACGAGAAATTTCATCGACGATTTACAGTAAAGTACACCTATTGTTCTTGACTCAGTTATAATTATATTGACTATGGATGAGGTGTGGTACTACCTGGGGTCTTTAGTGTCAAGAGGAGTCTCTAATATTTTTTTGAACTCTTACCAATTACCGTCGAAAAGGTTTCCTCAGTGCGTTGCGGCACAACATATTATAGCTCCTAGCTGTGTTCTTTGGAGACAGTTTGGTTCGAATTTCCCGATGGCTTTCCGTGGTTTCCCATTTTAACTACAGAATCTTTTCAAAATTGTTCTTTCGTCAAGGTACCGACCGCTTCCTTCTCATTCTTATACCATTCAATTATATCTAAACCTATAGACATTCTCATACAATGATGCATTTGGTTCACTCCCGTAGGGTGTATCGGGAAAACCAGCTATAGAATAAGTCTGCCGAATATGTCTTCGGCCGGGTGTTGTCGAATTGGTCCGATAGTTATATGAATCTAGACATAGGCCAATTACTGGAGTCGAACTGGTCCGGCGGTCAGCACAGGGGTATTATTTCTGTAAAATGTCCAAGTACTGAAGCCTTTACTTGTTCTTGCTGTTGTTTATAGTTATAGTGTTTGCTGAACTCCGACTGGTAATGTACACATCAGTTTGTGCTTTCTATATGGCTTCAATGAAAATATAAATGTTGATATTGGACTGAATAACTTTTTTTCTGAATTTTGCGTGAAACGATTCAATGTTTTCTATGTAGTTTTCTGTAAAATAGTCGACAAACCCATTAACTTTGGGAGATGAGGGTTGAGTTGGCTCAGTATCTTCCACATATGCGTTTCCTACTTCCTCATAACTCAACGTACTTATCCCAAAAATCCAGTGTAACCATTGTCCAATGTCTGATGTTGAACTTTTGTAGTCAGCGTACATTGCAACTTGTATCTTCCTCCACCAGGCCTGACGCAGGTGAAATCTGCACCCAATTTCCTCTACTGTAGGCTATCAACTGCATTGTGTATTGATTTTTCAAAGTCGGCTGTTCAATTCTTAGGTTTAAAAGTTAGGTTCATTTCTTCACAATTTTTCTCAAAGTTCTATGAGTTCGCTTCTTTCTTGTCGGGTAAAAGGCAAAAGACAAGCGGTATGCAATTCCTGTTCTCTACACTACATATTATGAAAAATTGTTTGAAGTACTTAGCTGCAAAAGTAAATTTCCCATCAATACATTAAGAGATTTTACTAGATTCTTTCTTTCTTAATCTGTTTATCGTCCAGGGTTGGTTTTTCCCTCGGACTTAGCGAGGGATCCCACCTCCACCGCCTCAATGGCAGTGTCCTGGAGCTTCAGACATTGGGTCGGGGATACAACTGGGGAGAGTGACCAGTACCTCGCCCAGGCGGCCTCACCTGCTATACTGGACAGGGGCCTTGGTGGGGGATGGGAAGATTGGAAGGGATAGGCAAGGAAGAGGGAAGGAAGCGGCCGTGGCCTTAAGTTAGGTACCATCCCGGCATTTGCCTGGAGGAGAAGTGGGAAACCACGGAAAACCACTTCCAGGATGGCTGAGGTGGGAATCGAACCCACCTCTACTCAGTTGACCTCCCGAGGCTGAGTGGACCCCGTTCCAGCCCTCGTACCACTTTTCATATTTCGTGGAAGAGCCGGGAATCGAACCCGGGCCTGCGTGGGTGGCAGCTAATCACGCTAACCACTACACCACACAGGCGGACCGAGTTTTTACTAGATACTCCACATTATTCCTAGGACAGAAAACGATACTATTTTCAGTGGCAATATTCAGTAACAAATAAATAATAACCTTGGTTAGTCTTGATCTGTAAGCTGTGAAGAACTTCGTGGACATCACCAGCACATTTCGGAAGCGGAGGAAGATTTTTTCTTTCTTTCTTTCTTTTTTCTTCTTCTTACTCGTTCGCCATCATCACGAGTGAGTTTAGCCAAGGAACCGGGAACGTACGCAATCCCTCTTCTTATTAATTTTGCAGGAGGTCCCAATAACGTTTCACTCGCTTTGGGTTTCACAGTATTAGAAATGTAATGTCTACTTACGTCGGGACATGGTTCATGGTTATACACACCAACAGTATTTAACAAAAAGTCAATCGCGTCATCTGTGAACAAATGCGCCGAACACCCTTTTCTCTTCTAGAACATCGCCACTTTTGATCCGATTGTGTCTTGTCACATTCTGAATTTAAATCCCTCAAATATCCCCTCTCACTTAACATGGAAAACATTGTACACTTCTACTAGCAATACATTGCACTGAGACTGTCAGAGAACGTATTTTTGAAAGCTGTTTTACGTCGTACCGACACAGATAGGTCTTATGGGGACGATGGGATAGGAAAGGGCTAGGAGTGGGAAGGAAGTGTCCGGGGCTTTAATTAAGGTATAGCCCCAGCATTTTCCTGGTGTGAAAATGGAAAACTACGGAAAACCATCTTCTGGGATGCCAACAGTGGGGTTCAAACCCACTATCTCCCGAATACTGGATTCTGGCCGCACTTAAGCGACTGAAGCTATCGAGCTCGGTGTGTCTGAGAAATGACACTGAGTCTGGAGAAATGAGGCATTTGTTAAGGGGTGGAGGGTTAAATTAGAATCCATTCCGGAATTCCTGCCTCTACCTACCACCTACCCGTCGGATCAGTTCAACCGTGACCCTTCGCTATGGAACAAAACTATCTCTGGAATGTTTAGACCATCGGAACAGTTCGGTACTACCCGCTCGGACATTCCCACCACTAAAAGCCATATGCTAAAGGACCACATACACACACACACGCTACGTACTATACCGTGATTTGATGACACAACTCTGGGTTCAAAAGATGAGTAGTTGAACTTCGAAGTCGGTCCTCTGCAAACTGAACAGTTGGACTGTATCGCTCTCTTACTATATCCATAGAAGCAGCACGTATTGAGAAATTGTAAACTAGTATGTGATTTACAGTACTGTTTTAATAGGAGTGTGCAAATGAAAACAGGGAACTTGATACCAGCAGGATTTCCTATATTGCATGACAAGAGAAGAACGGAATGGAGTAGAGTACACTTCTTCTACAATCACGGATGACCAGCAAATGGCCTTAACCTTGCCATACGAAATTAATCTACTTTATTCTATTCTAATCAATCTTTTAATGGGGGTACAATACCCAAAATAGTGAAAGTCTCCAAAATAATACTAATATATACAGAATCAGGTAAACTTTATTTAACTATCATCCAATTTCTACAACCTACCTTATCCAAAATTAAAGAAACCTGAGTTAAAGGAAGATTGCTGAGCATTCTTACTAAAAAATTATTACTTTTATAAACATCAATATGAAATTTTACCGAATTATAGTACCTTCAGTTCATTAGAGAACATAATCATTAAACTTCAGGAAACTTTAGCTCTATAAATATAGCTGCAGGATTATTCATAGACGTAAAGAAAGCTTTAGACACAATTGATCATGATCACGAAGTTGGAAGGTGCTCGAATTAAAGAGAACTTGCATGAAACTGTTTGTTCAGTTATCTTAGAGAGAACAATTTGTTTTCTACAATAATTTGAACAGTACCCCGCTTCCTGTAAATATCTGTGTTTCTCCAGGTTTAGTGAGAGGGCCTATTCTTTTCTGTATGAATCATATGGGATCACTGAAATTGTACGGGCGAGTGTATTTTACGTGGACACTTGTACGGATAATCTTTAGTTTTTAGTTTAGCTTATGTCTAACGAAATGTTTGGCTCGCCTGGTACAGGATTTTCTACTTGACGCCCATGGACAATCTCCGCGTGTGGGTGTGAGTTGATTTTGATAATTAGGTAGGGAGAGGGTGTAACCCGGTGTCAGCATATTGTCTATATCTGTCGAATAACACCGAGGGGTCTGCTCAAGGTTTATTATCCCCCTCCGGTGGAAGAATCACCAACAGCGTAATATGCCCTCACTCCATATGGACACTCCAGAGACGTTTGGAACTGAATCCAGACTTTCGGCATGCGGGCTATTGATTCGAAATTGCATACCACCACCTCTCCTACCCTGCCGGCCAACATTCTGATGGTAAAAGATTTTTCCACCAACGGGACTCGAACCGGCTAACAACGGTATCATGCCGTAGAGCAGGGCCTCTCACGGTGCATGCTCCCGGTGCATGCACTGTGCACGGTGCAAAAGACGACTTCGCTTGGTTGACCAGAGTGGATTTGGAGCAATAGCACTGTCTCTCTCTTTCCCCACGCCTGTCTCCCTCTTCCTCACTTGCTCCGTACCGCTCCAAATCCGATCCGAGTTGAGCCGAGCTTAGCCGAGTAGCCAAGAGACGAAGCGTTGATCCGAGCCGAGTGGGATCGATGCACTGTGCACAGGAACTCTGCGCCGCTGTTTGTACGCGTGAGATTTTGGGTGTTTGATAGGCCCTGACGTAGAGGATTCACACCTTAAAGAACATGGCCACCGGACGGGCAGGATGACCTTGAAATGGTGATGCACTCTGATATTAATTCATACGTTGCTTAAGATAAATAGTTTAACTATTAACCTTGCTAAAAATGTTACATAAGTTTTCGTAAACTGGCGTGGAGGCTTTCTGTTGACAAATTACTATCTTGCAGTGATCAGGTAGAGCCGAAATGAAATAAACTCACACCAGTTATTATTGTTTTTAATAGACTGAAATACAAACTGACTAACAAGGTTTTCATGAGGATTTATCACGCTCTTATTCAAAGGCATATAGGCTTACTTGTACTATACATGGTACATATTTGACCATGTTGTAGTAAGAGGTATTTCAGAATGTGGAGTTTCTGCACAGGGGGACACTAAATAGACATTTTAAGCTACCTATTGACGTACATTGACGCTAACGACGTAGCTATATAAACTTTATCATATTCTTCCACTTGACATTTTATGGTAAATAGCTTCTGGTGTGATTGTCTATAAATGAAGAAAAAAATTGGCTCGTTCCAACATCTTGTGTGACAAATTCAGACATTCACTCATACAATACGAGAGGTACTAATAAAATTCACATTGATTTAATTATCTCAAATAAATGTGGCCGCAAATCCGTGTGGCACTAATGTGCGCATGTGTATAACTCGCTTCCTGAACATATTCGACTGGCTGCTTCATTTCCTTTAGAGAAATACAAACTTGTAAAATATTTACTTAATATGATCAATACACTGATTGCTTGACTGATGCTATGAAAATATTTGCTCTCTTAACTCCTCGTCTTGTATAAGTAAAATGTATTACATCTGTGTAATATTTTATTTCCGTATAAACATCACTTTATTTAAGATGCTTTGAAAACATCTCTTTTATCTTCTGATACTCGTATATTTGAAATATATTGCCCCTCTACTAGCGACGGTTCAGGTGCCATTCATGGAATAAATAAATAAATAAATAAATAAATAAATAAATAAATAAATAAATAAATAAATAAATAAATTGATTAATTAAAAACATTTCCAAAGGAAACGTACGTAGATTTTGTGAGTTAACGACGTAGCCATTTTAAAATACGAGGCATTGACTAGGTCGCTAACATCCAGGTTTGGATTAGGTATTGGTTATGATTATATTGACTTTGCGAAGTGTTGCCTCGACTTTAAGTTATGGGGCCGATTGCTGAAACGGCATTTAGACGATATTTACGGTTAAACAATGTCTAAGTATTGCCGACGCATTGCAAAGACGTTATTTATCACTTAGTCATTGTCTAGCGGTTCCCTGATGGTGATGGTGATAACCTTAACGCATCGCTATTGCTGACAAGGCTTGACGATCTCTGATTTACAGCATAGAAAATTATTTACCAATCACAACACTTTACCTTCTTTACTGAACATAGAAGAATCTTCTTGGAAGCAAAGCAATGGAGCAGATTAGTAGCTGAGCGGAGCGTGAATCACCAGCGCATCTCTATAGGACAGAGTTAGAGCTGCATTACAAGAGATGGAATGTTGCGATAATGATCCATCAGCACAACTTTAGAACCCCACCATGATGATGATGATGATGCTACACATTATTTCTGAGGTCCGATCTTTGTTCCATTCTTTGTTCACTTGCCCAGTGTAAAATTCAAGGTAATTTTCAATTCTAGATATAATTTTTTCATGTATATATTCCCCTGGAATATAACATGATTAATTAAAATCATTTAAATGAGGGTCCATTTCTGTAACCTGATTGCATAATGTGCATAAATTTCCTTATGTTTCTCTAACAACTTTATTATCCGTTAAAACCAGATTACTGGGCGAGTTGGTTAGGGGTTCGAATCCCACTGGCGGCAGCCCTGAGGATGGTTTTCCGTGGTTTCCCCATTTTCACACCAGGCAAATGCTGGGGCTGTACCTTAATTAAGGCCACGGCCGCTTCTTTCCAACTCCTAGGCCTTTCCTATCTCATCGTCGCCATAAGACCTATCTGTGTCGGTGCGACGTAAAGCAACTAGCAAAAACCAGATGATTCTGCTTTAATCAATATTTTGGTACTTAACTTACTCTACAGAATTATGTTCGTGTTCTTTTGATGCTAAAATCTGCCTTGTATTTGTTCGTATTTTACTATTCTGACCACCGTATCACACAATATACTCTCTTCCCTACGTTTCTTCTCAAATAGCCGGGCTGAGTGGGTCTGTGCTAAAACGCTCGCCTTCTGATCTCAAGTTGCCAAGTTCGATCCCCGACCAGTCCGTTGGCATTTGAAAGTACTCAAATACGTCAGCCTCGTGTTGGTAGATTTACTGACACGTAAAAGTACCCCTGAAGGACAATTCCTGTACCTCCCTGTCTTCAAAAACCGTAAAAGTCGTTCTCAAATATTTCTCATTATGCAGTATTGTCTTTGTATTTCGGCTCTTTGGTTGAATGGTCAGTGAAATAATCCTTCGATTAAAAGGCCCTGCATTCGATTCCCGGCGGCTCGGAAATTTTTACCGCGCAGCTAATTCCTCTTGCTCGGGGACTGGTTGGCTTGTTTCCGTATTAATACGCTTTTCTTCATCCACACACACAACACTACCCTACCAACGACAAGGGAGAGAGAGGCCAGTAAGAATAATAATAAGAAGACAGTATTTTACTCGTCCTTTTAAATACTACCAATCTTAAGAGCACGAAATTTTACCCCCGAGATTTTACTCCTCATGCAATTTAAAATGCTGGGATGCGTCTCTCACAATTAAGAATTCTTAAATTGTAACGGAATGCAATGAACTTTGATCACACAACTCTCACTTTTAGTTTCAACCAATATTTAACTGTTACCAGTATCTGCCCGTATACTCCTCTTTTACACATCTACCTCCCTTCACTATTTGAAGTACACTTCACTCTCATTTTGATGTTTCAAACACTGATGTTACTACTTTTTCGTCCCAGACACTAATTTTGCAGCTCTCGGAGATGCTGAGGCGTTGACAATTTTGTCACGAAGGATATTTTTATGTGCTGCTAAATCTACGCGGCCGTCCGACTCGTTGGCTGAATGGTCAGCGTACTAGCCTTCGGTTCAGAGGGTCCCGGGTTCGACTCCCGGCCGGGTCGGAGATTTTAACCTTAATTGGTTCATTCCAGTGGCTCGGGGGCTGGGTATTTGTGACGTATTCAGCATTAGAAATCATCCTAGGCAGAGCCCTCATCTTCACAGACATGCAGGTCGCCTAATAGGCCGTCTACGAGAAAAGACCAGCAGCAGGCGTCTCCGGAGGCCATAAGCCATTATTATCTACGCGGCCGGCGTATTTTGAGCCCATTCAAATGCCTCCTGACTAAACTGGACTGGACCCACCAGCTTCTGCTTAGAAGGCCAGCGCTCTACCAACTAACGTCTTCACTCTATATTTAGGAGCACGATTTTTTCGCATTAATTTATGTTGGATTTCGCGAAAAGGAAACAATTTTTCGCGTTATTTCGCGAAATAGGGCTAAGCCCATCGCTTTAATTTCGCGTTAATCATTTCCTAAACTATTCATAAAAAGTTTAATTCCTGAGATTTGTGAATTATTCCTGTGAAAAATAAAGAGAAACAATATTGATAATAATTTATTATTCCTTATGTAATCTTGATGAGACTAGGCCTATAGTATAGCCCGAATCAACATTACATAACAAATTACCCTTTGACCCTATATGGATATAGCTTTCACCCTATATGGCCATACCATTAAGGTATTTTATACAATTTTAATACGAAGAAATACTTCTCTCGAAATGAGAAATCCTTATTCTGTCTCCTGTTTCCCTTCACACGCGTGATATTGGAATACAATTTCAAGATTGTTATTGTGCATGAATTTCGCTGCATTTTCGTACTTATCGCAAAATAAGTAAATTTCGCTATAAATAGTTCTTGTCGCTGTAATTCGCGAAAAAAAAATCACTAATTTCTTAACTAGAATCATATGATTCGTTAAGATATCTCAACATCGCTTCAAAATATTTCTTGTCGCGCTTATCATAAATGCAAAAAAATCATGCCTGTAGTCTATATTTGATATTGTATGTGGTACTGATGCGCTATCCTTGAAATGTCAATTTTTGCCACATATTTTGATCTGAGTCTATAGGTAACTACAAACATCTACCTGCTTACTCAACTCTCAAACTGCTATCTCACTCCTCTGTTTGAAATACAACTTGGCACTCCTATTACTTGACAAACAGAGACATAACTCTATAAAAATAACATTTACCGATACATATAGTGAAGTTTATAGTGAGGAGTAGAACACTTATCACACACAAAATATTGATGTAGACCACATATTGAGGTCATAGCACACACTGTCGATTGGGTAAATATAAGTAAATTATATTTAATTATTATTAAAAGGTTTTTGGAATGTATTTCATATTCTTAATTGTAAAAACTACCTTAACGTATCATTAAAGATTAGAATGAAATTATTTTCTCTCCACAAGTGCTGGTCGCCTAAAATTGGGGGAATGGGTAAACCGGAGCCTCTCAGTAGTAAGATTCTTTAAATTCTCTTAAAGACATAATGACAGATATAGAAAGGTTTTCGGCGACACTGAGTTAAGAAAGAAGCAGAACTGGGAATTTAGGGGTCGTGCCCATAACACTTCCAGTCTTGCTGTCTAGGATCATAGGCGTTTACCCAACAAATCTCAGAAATGTGCCATTGTATTTCTTAAAAAATGAGTGCCACTATTTCGATAAAACTGTACGTTTTATAACCTACTGCAAATTCTTTATTTACTGAAAAGGATAAATAAACAAATATGAGAAAACTTTGTCTTTCAGTCACGAATTAATTTGTATTAATTTTTAAAGTGCATCTCACAGGATTACCAAAACAGTCTGTAAGTCCAGCCATATCATAATAGTATGTTATATCACACCTTAGTTTTTTGTATATAAAATAAAATAGTTTGATTTCTTACAGCGTTATTTTCAGGGAAAATAACAAAATAAATTACACTACGTTTCAGATATAAACGACCTTGCGAGGAACACAGTCAGGAAGCATAATGTTCGACGGAGTTAGGTATCTCAGAAAAGGGCCATTGAGTTTCTTCTAAAATTTGAGATACGCTTCCCTGAGAGATTTGTTCCAAAGTTGGCACACGTTGGTTTGTAACTGGAAGTGAATGTACAGTCCGGTATGTGCCTGGTTTGAAAGACGGACATTGGGGTTCAGTTCGACAACCGCGATCTCTGGAATGCAAGCTGTCAGCTAAATGTCCTATACTGCATATCCAACTCGTTCAGTCAACAGTAAACTGAGTGATCCAATGCGGAATAAAGAATAGTAATAATAGATATGGTTGAGGAATATAGGATTTTTAAATAAATTTGTGCTCAAAATGTGAAATGAATTACGAGTGATCCAGGAAATGTGTAAAATGATATTGGCTCATTCTACTCTTTGTATTTTTAAATGTAAATTCTGTACTGTTTGAATGAATTCACTAACACATTGTTTTCTTTCGTTTCATGCTGTTGCTGTGTACCTGTAGGTAAGTGTTCAAATGAAGGTTTCCTTTTCTTTGTTTCGATACTTTCAAAAAGTGATATTCTGCAAGCAAAACATTCTTATCTTGCATCATGTAGTTTGTAAGTAAGTTTGATATAGACTTTCTGAAATGTATCATTTGTTAGTTTCATTACAAACAGGATGATAATAAATTGTAGGCAAATCCATCGATGTTACAATTATTTATGTATTTATGTATTTATTACTCACGCGTCTCTCATTCAGTATAAGACTACTTTAAATTCATCACTTTAGGGACTAGAATATTCTTACTGTTCATTTGGTTGTTTCTCTGTAGAAGACCCTTTCAGAAACAAAAAAATATTTATTTTACAATTGAATTGGTTATTTGAAAAATCACACATGTCCATTTTCCAACAAGATATATGTTTAATGCATACAAGTTTTACTGGGACCTTGAAAACCTACTGTTAATAGGAAGGCCATATCTGAGAAACTTGAACAACGGGAATGACACCACTTTCTTTTAGCGTTATTGTTAACAGGGAGGATGTCTCTGAGGAACTGTAATAAGTTATATTGTTAAGACGGACAATGTTTTGAAAATGTTCTGAATTTTGACTTTAATATTGTAGTGTGAAGGGAACGTTTTTGTTAGCAAAAGTCCATTTCCTTTGAGAGATCACATATGTCCAATAATTTTCAGTCTTATCACTCGTTTTTGAAAATGTTATTTTTCAAAAATGATCAGAATTATTACGAAAAGTCTGATAAATAATTGGTAAAAAACCAGACACAAACTCCAAACATTAGAAGCTGTCGGGAGGTTTCTCCACTTTTCTCAAAACTAGTAGTACAGGAAGATATGCGTGCTTCCTCAAATAACTGATTCAGTTGTATATTTTGTTTTATTTTTTAAATTAATCACAGTCTGTACATAAATGATAAATGTTACAGTTTGTCATTTTTTTCAAAACAGGTACGTCACTTCGTTCCTACCAATCCTTAGCAAGTGTGCTGATGCGTTGTGTTTCTTTAGTACAGTTCTACTTAGGACAGGTCATGCCGCACAGACGGCAGATACATTCTTCGTATGGGGCGTGGAATCTGGTGGTTAGGCATATTTTTTCCTAGAATCCGTGGACACTGAAGCGTGTGTATACATGGCGTAGTTTGTAGTTTGGGCCCTCCCATTCATCGTTCTTCAATACTTCTGTTTCGTAGAAACCTTCAGGTGTCTGCTGGGCTTTCTGTTGCCTTTTTTCAAGGACGGCAGTCGATGCGGTGGTGCCTGGTAGTCCGAATGTTTGTTTCATGTCTTCCAGAAAGAATGTCTATTATAAGATAAGGATGCCGAAAGTTAGGTATTCAGTAGGTAACCATAATTTGATTTCTATCAATTATCATCTTTGAAAAGTATGGTATTCCTCTGCCACACAGACGGTAAACGTTGGTTTTCGACATTGAGAAAACTGAAAAACTCCCAAGTTTAGGTAACTTGTGCAAAGAATTTGATTTACAGTTTGAAGTTGTCATATGTCCACAAAAGAGATGGCACTTTCGTCTTTGTAAAGATATATTGAAAAGCTAACGGAATAAGATACATATATTTGTATACTCACTGGTATACTAGGACATTGTTATCCTTTTTGATTAGTCAAATATTTCAGGGCAGTTTATCATATGTCTTAGACAATATTAAGTTACGTAAAAGATGAAGTATAACATTTTATGGGTTCGTTAAATACAAATCATACGTATACCCTTAACGTTATACAAATGAAGAAACTTCACTCTGCATCAGATTGTCGGCTTATTTGGATCCATTTATTTGTAACAAGCGTACAACTGAATTTTCTTTGAATTAAACGACTTCCTTATATGTCTAAATGCTGTACATGCTGATGGCTATATTGAAGCAAACAGTCTGGAGTTGATGAAAAATAAATAAGGAGATTATCATGCTGATATACTGGATTTAGAGCATCTACACAGTTGTATATATTCGGAATAGTACACCTACCTAATGTATTGAACCTTTTTTCATTCCATAATGCTATTCATCTAATTTTACAGTAGCTTAAGATTGTTTATCCATCAAGTGCACGCAAGGATTTCAAACAAAACTGCTAAAATAAAGTCAAAATGTTGTCTTTACTCTCCATGTTTTTGCCTACTACTACGGATTTTTCGGTAATTAGGTGTACAGAAGTAAAAAAAAAGTATGTTGAATTTGTGAAGGATTTTCTCGGGAAACCTTCTCAAATGATTTTCTGGACACTCGATATCTAATTTCAGAGAAAGCCGGATTGTGCACTACTACTAGAATCATAAAAGGAGTCAAAAGAAGAAAGGTCAAATTTCTCCGTTAATATTATTACACTTTTCACTAATCTCCAGATATCTCAGGATTTTTTCTAACTAAAAAGTGTACAAAACGAAAATTATAGAACATTTTTCTGATGAACGTAACCCATCAACGACGGATAAAACAACTAGTCACTTATAACGTGACATATCACAAGCTTCCCCTTATATTACCAAATATCTGAACATTTGAAATGACATTTCCCTCTTTTATTGGCATTTTAGTAGGTTTAAAAATGAAAGGCGTTCTCAGGTGACATCTTTCTGTTTTTAATACTTTAGTGTCTGGGCATCAATATCTATACAATTACACTCCTACCAGTCATCTCACGAGAAATTTTCTAGTCTCCATCACCGAAACCATTGTTGCACGACTAAACTGCTGTGTATATTCGGAGCCTTAATTCCATAACATCGTCGTCATAAGACCTGCTATGTCGGTGCAACGTAAATCAACATGCAAAAATAAAAAATCCAGAGTGTTTTTCAATTAACTTATCAGTACCTTCAAATTGTTTATTCACCAATTGTTCGCACGGATTTAAAAAAGATGGTATAAATAAAGTTATAAATTGAATTTATTTTTAATTTTATTGGTGTTCATAGGTCGCACAAGAATGTATGCTTGTAAAAGGACCACTTTATCCACAAAAGGAGACTGTGGTACTAAATTTGTATTACTATTGATTAAAGTTACCTATTACTGCCTTCTTACCCTTTTATTAGTAAATACGTATAAAAATAACAGTATTATACAAGATTTACTCTATTGGAAACAGCGTGACACAGAAATCGTCAACAATAAGCGAGAAATGTTATGTTCTATTGAAGTAAGAAATCAACTCAATAATTCAAATGACGCTTCTAAATTTTGTAACATTTACAACCGAAATTGAAGAGCTGGTGAAATAACGACTTAATAGCAGAAGAATGCGCCATGAGCGAACAATTTAGACTAATTATTTACCCAAATAAAATGGCAGTATTATAAACATCTACTCTATCTTTAAATAATATTCATCTAGAGAAAATACCAGAAAGAGAAATTCATCATTTACAGCCAATAGCCATATGGAATATAAAATATATTGAAATAAATTCTAATTTTAGTCGATTATCTTCATCCCAATGCTAAACATATGTATGGATCTGTGATGTCGTACTCCATTTCTCACGACTCCCGAATCTGGGAAGCATACTACACCACCTTAATGGATTCAAAATTTAGATAGTGATAAAATTCCTTACCGCAACGAGATTTCCTGCAACTAAAAGACATGAATTAGAAGTTACACTCCTTTCAATGCATTCAATTCTCTTAATATAACAATCACTCCCCTGTTCAATATGACCGTCGTATTTCCATATCCATTTCTTAATAAAGCGCTCCGCTATAAACGGCTTTTGTAATCCGCTGCCACAATCCACCTACAATACACTTCATTACACCGTTAATTACGTATTATTCCGTCTTTTAACTCTAAAAATAACTTAGATTTTTTCGCTTTTATCACAACTAATCAGTACGTCGTCTTTCTTTGTCGTGTAATGAACTAGATTATATTATCGCTTGATCAATCAAAATAAAAATTTTATTTAAAGCTGGTAATATAACCAAAATAGTTCATTTCTCAACATAATGGACTACCAAAATGGCGAAATACAGATTCACTTCATATCCTTTACATACAACTAATCTTACAACTATAAAATGTACATTCGTTATGCCTAATTATGGATAGTTTAAAACCTAACATAATTGGTTTTATTATATACCACTCATATCAAAGTTATAATATACTATTCTGTGTTATTTACGACAAGTTCTTCCAATAACTGTAGGCTATATGGGTAAGCAGCATTCATGTTGGCAGACCAACTCCGGTAATGGGCTGTGTGTGCCATGAGTAAGTGAGTGAGTGAGTGAGTGAGTGAGTGTCTAGGTCGGCATATTTTTTATATTTTCCGACTTTCATGTTATGAAAGAGATGCTTGTGAAAATTCTCTTTCTGTATCCATAAAAAGAAGCTAATAAATTCACCGAAAATTTGTCAATAATCATAGTTTAAAAAATATTATCAATATTTACAATATCAGTATTTCTGTAGAATATATTTCTGCTTGGGTATTGCCAACAACAATTTCACAATTCTCTAAAAATTTTGCATGTGTTTGAATGCTCGTATCACGATTATAGAAGATGGTCAGTGGGACCGTCCTCTGATCTTTATATCAACTGGAAAACATTTTCAAACGCTCTTATCTTTTCATGTAATTTCTATTTATCAATGAAAGAGCTTTGACAGATGATGTACTGTAAGATATAATAGCCTTGCATGTGTATGCGTGTTTGTGTTGTATTGAACATAGGATGAAAGAACTGCCTGTTCTTTGGTAGCTACCCCTGCTATTAATTGCAGATGAAAGACTCGTTTTTGGCTAATTGCTAGAGCGAATCTTCCCTCAGCGTCCTTCATATGATAAAGCAATACGGTGATTGCATCTGTACGGTAGTAATGGAATTGCCACACACAAAACTCAACATCAGTTCATATATAACGTACACACTGCTTCAAATATCTTCCGCTTACTGTATTCGGAGTACAGTCGTTGTGTTACGCGTGTGGCCATATGAGACTTGAAATAATTTACGCAGAACCCCAGAATGTACCAACAATCCGAATTAATTATATAGAAATGTCGAATGGACCTACATGTATTACCGTAATCAATCAAAATAATGGATGAGAGAATTGAAATTAACAACCACTGTACTTGTGTCCTGAATTCCAATTCTGCAAGTAGACCTTACTTCAATCACATATTACAGCGGTCATGGTTTGAATCTCAGTTAATGCATTTGCGATTTTTTAACAAAATGTCACATTGATGTTATTCAAATTTAGCATATAACTGGCTGGAATCACGATATTAACAGTCGGGTATAACCACAAGCTTGCTTTTAAATAATATATAACATAGTCCTATTATTATTATTAATATTATTATTATTATTATTATTATTATTATTATTATTATTATTATTATTATTATTATTATTATTATGTGTTACGGTTGTTAAGATGGCCACATATTCAATCTAATTTCCACAATATGTATATACTACGATATATCAGATAATAATCGATATGGTCGTCATTGCAAGCATGATAGTCTTGCTACTAATGTGTCTTCAGATGGCTGATCAACCCAATTCCTGATCTGCACCCAGTAGTACAACGGTAACGGATAAACATTGAGGATTCAGTCAGTAAATGACCGTACCTTTTTTATCTCGTAGTGCACTACTCCGTTGGGATAGGACGTATCTCTTTTTCTTAAGTGCACTGTTACATTGCGATATGACGTCTCTCTTCTTCAAATAGTGCTATTCTTTGATGAATTCTACTTCTTCAGGTTGGGCGGTCCAGAGCGCATGTTTCTCAGTTGTCAATAAGGAAGTAACACTGCCTCATTGTGACTCTGGGGTAGTCGTTGTCTCTCTTCATCTGACCACCAATGCGGCGGCTACCGCCCCTTAGTTCAGAGTGTGGTTCTTATTTTGGGACACGGTGATCGGGCATGCGGACAGTGTGTCCGATCCACCGGCGCTGCAGTTGGGCTGGCATTACCCCCATGCACATACTGGGTACTGGCGGCCTCTTTCAGAACGCTGATATTCGCACGTTTATTCTTCCAGATAATTATCATAAGCTTTCTGAAACATATTTAATGAAATATTTCAAGTATTTTTACCTGGTGCCTGTATGTTGTCCATACATCGCATCAGTATAAGAGATTCGGGATTATAACGGTAGAACTACTGATGTCATGATTACTGAAAAATCTGATTCGTAAGCCTCCCAAAATAAAACTGCTGCACATTTAAGACGGTGATGAACTTCCACATCAACATTGGCATTTGAAGACAGGCGGAATTCTAGATTTGTAAAGTAGTCGACATCTTGTAAAAGTTGTATGGTGACTGTTATGCTTGGTGCTTAAACATGGGCTCCTGGAGCTGGATGACGTAAGCTTATAGTCTTCTGAATATTCATTTTAAGTAGGACTATAGCAATATGAATGTTCATGTATCATTTAGCATTACTTGAATCTCTTCTTCAAATGGTTACAGCATTGCATGGTCACCTGCATACTGAAGCTCCATGATGGATGTTACAGACGTAGCCTTAGCCCTTAGCCTGTTAAGGTTGAAGAGTTAGCCATCCTGAAGCTTTATTTTCACGCCGGTCTTAATTATGAAATGTTATCCTGTCCTTCCATTTATGATCACTGTAGTTCGACGGTATATATAAATATAGCGTAACGTGATGGCGGGTAGGTAAACAAACACACAACTGGTATCGTTTACTCTGGGATTTATTGACTAATAATTACTTATACAACTACACCAGCACACAGTTACACCCGTCCGCTCTCTCTCTCTCTCTCTCTCTCTCTCTCTCTCTCTCTCTCTCTCTGCTCTTGCTAATTCAATCACACTACATATTCACTCTGTTGCGTACAAACTAAAACAATCACTCTACGTACTCTTCCACAACTGTCACTTAGACCCTAGGGCAGTTCGCAGTAACGCTCGCTGTGAACTATCACGATCACACAGTTCACAGTTTGCGCGCGCGCGTGCAACAGAGTCTTACAATGCTGTACGTATTACACTCCCCATACATTCACGGCAGTCGTCGTTCACTGTTCCTTCCTCAGTTGCATTGTCCTGTTCTCGCCGTCAGTTCACACACACAGCACTAACAGAACTCAGTTGACGTTGTCTAATGACTGATCCATTGCTCCACAGCTGCACTCACTCAACTGAACCAATGACAGAACTAAACCATCTCAATCACTAGCGGAATTGAACCACTAAAGCTCGTCCGGCCTGCCTTATATAGGAAGGTTTGTCCTTCCAGGCAGTTCGCAAGGAAAATAAATTTCTGGTGTCCTCTGGAATCCTAAAGCTGTGATTTCACTTTAAAGATCTTTCTCACACTGTCATGGAAACCTCCAGTGAGATAAAGGGAGGATGACAGATGGTGGCCTTGCGCGCCTTGCTCGTCTCTGACTGATTGCTGCAGTGGTGAGAGGGAGATGACGTAACTTGGTGACGTCACTCAGGGCTGGAGCCAGGCTAGCTTGCACCTCCCAAGGCCTTAAAATAAAATGCGGACACCGTCACTGTATATACTAAATGTATGCCGCTAGTGATGTGAAAATCTGTCACCATCTTAAATGTTCTATGGACTATTTGGGAGGCTTTGAATCAGAGTTGTCCGTAATCATGACATCGGTAGGCCTACTATCAAATTTCTCTTGTATATTGTAATACTGATAATAATCATGGTAGAGAGAACAGTAAGAACCATGGAGGATATGTTATAAGCAAAGGGCAGCCAGAAAGGTGATACTTAAAATTAATTGAAATATGTGATATGCCTGCAACAAAGAAAGACAAACATAACACTGCCCTATGAGAATTATTTGTTCATATAAAGTGCACTTGAATTTCGTTTCATATACTTAGCATTAGACGTTAATTATGAAAGTACCGGTACTGAAACCTAGAAGTTGATTTCTATGCATCTAATTGTCTGTAGGAATTATTTGTCTAGAGGTAATCTCTTAATGGGATATTTGAAAATAATGTGGTCACTGATAATTATGTGGATGATGAAGATAATATCATCATTCTATTCAGCTGTTGATGTTCTTATTGTCTTAGAAAGCTTCAAAATCTTCAAAATCTCGGAATGTAATTTTAATGAGATTAGCGCTAACAAATTTCTATATGAATTGGCAATTGTCAAAATATGACGAAAGACCCTCTAGAATTCATGTTTTACGGAAGAATTTCTGGATTGTATGAGTTCCAATGGAGAAACATGGAATACGGAGAAGAGTGTAGTATTGTTAAATTTATAATACGTTCATTTAATGAACAATGTATTTCTCAAAACCGTAAATATAAAATTAACAATTAACTGGGTGCTTATTGAGTCATAATGTCATTAGAATTCTTATGTTGATGTCCAATACAATTCCAGAAGTCCAAAGTTGAGGTAGGAACATTAAGTATGTAAGGACTCTAATAAAATACTGCAGGAAGTCTCTGAAAGGAAAGAGAAGGATTTTGAAAGTGTCCACGCTGATAAAGAGTTATTATATCAATTACAACGATGACTGTGATTAAAAGAATTGCATTACAAAATCCACTTTCACTCGCCGGTATACCACTATTTCTAGGAGAAAGCGATAAATGTGATGAAAGGTCAGACTCTGATCAGATGTTTTCGCTACATGTTTCACATTCATATGAAACTGCCAGATTGGTGTACCGGGCAGGTTGTGCCGAACAAATACGTGTAAATATTAATGCAAAATGTTATTTATTTATGTGAGTGTGTGTTATTGAATTCATTAGCTATACATTATTTTCGTATTTAATGTTATGTGCACTGTTTCTGTTGTGTAATTATGAATACCATTTTATTGTCCATTATATTAATGTAGGGTATTTTTAATTCGCTATATATGCAGCTGTCTGTTTGCATGTATTTATTATTACCTAGAGCTATTTAATATACCTGAATGTCTATAGGAATAATACAGCAATAGGTAAATAATTAACAGGTTATAATGTTTGGCAATTTCCCATGAATTGGTTCACCGTTGTATTCTCTTAATGGGATATTTGAAGACAATGTGGTTAAAGTTGATAATTATGTTGGTGATGAAGGTAATCATCATTATCATAATTCTATTCTGCTGTTGAAATGCAGTTATATTCTTCTAGGATAAGCTCCTATCTTAAGTACTGGTCTTTGACATGCCTTATGGTTAGCTGAAATAATTAGTTTTATTCATTACGCTGTAATTTACCTGTTTCCAAAACTAATAATAGTGATTGCGTGTGACTATTGCTAGCCCAGTGCAGTTCCTGTAAAGCACAGCATCCGATGAGAGTGGGCGGTATATCTAGTATTTTTGTGTTGTATCAGTTGCAACGACCAGTCCCGCGGTGTAGGGGTAGAATGCCTGCTGCTTACCCGGAGGCCCCGGTTCGATTCCCGGCCAGGTCTGGGATTTTAATCTGGATCTGAGGTCTGGTTCGAGGTCAAACCAGTCTGCGTTATTGCAATTGAGGATCTATCTGACTGTAATATGGCGGCCCCTGTCTAGGAAGCCAAGAATAATGGCCAAGAGAATTCGTCGTGCTGACCACACGACACTTCATATCTGTAAGCCTTCGGGCTGAGCAGCGGTATCTTGGTAAGCCATGACCTTCGGGGCTGTTGTGCCATGGGGTTTGGTTTTTATCAGTTGCAGGTTGATGGGGAGGCACAAACACTCAGCGCCCCGAGACTAAGTAATTTACCGTATAAGATGAAAATCCCTCGCTCCAGCCTAGAATCGAACCCGGGCTCTGTGAACCGAAGCCGAGGCGCTGACCATTCGGTCATGGAAACGTACTTTCCATAACTAAAATCCATAAAATGTTATGTCCTGCTGGTGATGTTCTCATGGTCCCAGAAAATAGATCCTTCCAATTAATATCTAAGAATACTAGAGGGTACATGATTTATGATTTCAATTGTCAGTGAATTCTCAATGAGACCACAATTTTTTCGAATACCGGCTAATAAAAGAGAGATTTTAGAAATTAAAAATTACACGCCTGTGATCCGGATTTCTCCCAGAACTAGAGGTTACGTGATTCTGCCACGGTTGAGCCTTGCTGATCGTAATGATATGGAGAAGGAACCTACGTGTAGATTTTTGGAATAATCTTGAAATTAATGTAGATCGAGTGGAGGAACTTGAGGTACAGAGCAAAGATAAAATTTTGGAGTTTTAAAGGTGTACTGATGTTAGTGACGATAATTATGAGGCAATCATCGCCTCCTAAATCTAATCAAAAATTGAAAAGGATGAAGAAGAATGAAGAGTGAAGGTAGCATAGTAGTGCACACATTTGACAGTGTAGAAAAATCTCCGTGTAGCAACTAGTCAAGCAATCCATACAATAATTTACTCCTTCTTTAAAGTCCTTCTGCTCGAGGACCTAGATTAGTGAGGAGTAAGTGGACAGACCTGGCAAAGTTGAAAAGTGCGGAAATTACTAAAGCGCACTACTATTCATTTCTACTGGATGAGGATTAGCTCTCCCCAGACTTATCATTATCACAGCCGTGATTCAAACCGGGGGGAACCCAACGAATAATTGCTATGGTAACAGCATGACCACCGATGCAGGCTGCAGTCAGGAACAACGCAATAAAGACATACTGCTGACTAGCAAATCGTCATTGCCGGGACAAAACCTCCTATGTGGTAATAGTTTTAGATATATACTGACCCGCAGCAAATACATTATGAAGAGCGAGAATGCCTTGACAATATTCACACAATATTGCACCTTATATGATAGAACACGACCGACCAAAGTTCTAAGCTAAAATATTTCACATAGGAGGTTTTTTCTCGGCAGCGACGAAATGTACCCGTGCTTCGCTGTGGCATTCTACCTTTTATATGGATTTCTACGTAAATTAATGTACACACAGTGAGTAATATTGTATTAAACTGCGTGTCACTTAGCGCTATCCGAGAAACAAAACGTGGAACACCCCATACGTTATTTTTTTACGATGTAATGCGTGCGTCGGAAAGGTTTCCATGATAAAGGCAGGCCACATTTTCTACTGCCTTTCACAAGCGAGTTTGTGAGTTTCTAATACAGGGCCTCTCAAACGCCCAAAATCTCACGCGTGCAGATAGAGGCGCAAGAGCTCCGTGCACTGTGCATCGCTGCCGCTCGGCATGGCTCGGATCAACGCTTTGTCTCTGGGCTACTCGGCTAAGCTCGGCTGAACTCGCCTATATTCGGCTCAAGTCAGCCCGGATTTGGAGCGCTACGGCGCAAGTGGGGCAGAGGGAGACAGGCGGAGCGAGCGAGATAGGCGTGGGGAAAGAGAGAGTAAGCGCTATTGCTCCAAATCGAGGAGTGGGGGGGTCTGCACTCTGGTCAACCAAGCCAAGTCGTCTTTTGCACCGTGCACAGTGCATGCACCACGCGCATGCACCCTGAGAGGCCCTGTTCTAATATAACGACAGGCACAGTTGCCAACTGTCATTCACAATAGAGATGGAGAGTTCTCATTGTAATGGCAGGCCCCTTTTCCCAGTGCCAGTGACAATCGAGTTGCAGAGATTTCATTATAATCGACAAATGCAGCGCTCTCTAACGCATAAAAATTCGAGATACGACAGTTAGTCATAGGACCAAAGCTGAAGATCTCTCCAAATTAATCAGCGATTGTGTAATCTGTTAGTGAAATGATTTACCGTTTAGAAAACAGTTACCCCGAAACGAAGGTCTGCACCGTCATTGAAATTGCCTCCATATTTCGATATTTTCCGTGATCAAAATATTATAAATTTGAACAGCTTGGAATCTTCCCACAAAGGAAAGTGTGTCCAGTGACCAAGCGAAATTATGTACATAACACAAGTTGTCAATGTGAACGGAAGTTTCACATAGAGTCCATGGATTTGGCATAAAATCAATAGTATAAAAAAACGGAAGACTACTCAGCGATTTTTAATCCATATCCATATCCAATAATCTTCTTCATATTAAACTAAATTAGGTGTATTAAATGTTGAATATGGTAAATTCCTCTGACATTCAACCTTTTAGATAAATTTTATGAAAAACGTATTAAATACGTCAACTTCATTACTTTCATTTTATAAATATGAAGTTTGGTTGAAATCTATCCAGCTCTTGCGCCGTGACGGTGGAACAGACGGACGAACAGACACGAAAATTAAAAACCTCTGAAACGGTCTTGAGTTGACCTAAATCGGATAAATATCTGAAAAATTGGCATAACAAACGAAATTACAGACAGCAGATCCCCTAAACTTTCTTTTTTTTTACAAGTTGTTTTACGTCTTATGACGACGATGGGACTGTAAATGGCTAGGAGTGGGAAGGAACCGACCGTGGCCTTAATTATGGTACAGCCCCAGCATTTGCCTGCTGTGAAAATTGGAAACCACGGAAAACCATCTTCAGGGCTGCCGACCTGTGGTTCGAACCCATTATCTCCCGAATACTGCATACTGTACAACTTTCTTTATATAGATGACCAAGAAAATCCTGACCCACACACTACCAGAGTTGTTTGTACTGTATAATAGCATAGTGTTCGGCTTTTAGCTTTCAGATGTTAGATGTATTTAACATGTGCTATGAGCGCACAACCGACAATCAGAGCCAGGTCTCTGTATTTTCGGTCCATTGCACATATTCAGTACTTGTACGCTTGTGTGATAACTACCAAGCATGCTCTGATGGCAGCACGTGGAGTCTGTATGGACGAGAATGCTAAACTCGGTATTTAACTTATATCAAAATTGGACGTTCCATTTATGCTTGAATTGACTGTAAGGGAGGTCGTGTGGAAGGGAGAAGATTCCAGCTCGGTGGGATTGAATTTCATTAGTTTCGTAATATATTGCTTGGCAAGTTTAAAGACCGTATATGACTCCTGGAAGCAAATATTTTGCCAGACTTCAAATAAACTTGAGCCGACCGCGCGTTCTAGAGAGAACGAGCCTGTCTCTTACCAGGAGGTCTCGCGTTCGATTCTCGGCTGGGCTAAGGAGTTTTACCTGGATCTAAGGACTGGCTCAAGGTCCACTCAACCTACGTGATTTATACTCAGGAGCTATCTGACGGTGAGATAGTGGCCCTGGTCTAGAAAGACAAGCCAGCTGACCACGCGTATGCTCGTAATTTGCAGGCCTTCAGGCTGAGCAGCGGTTCCTTGGTAAGATCAAGGCCCAACAGGGGTGTAGTGCTATGGGGTTTGGTTTTAAATGAAAATGTCTATACTAAAGAGGAAATTCTAGTTTTCCAGTCTCATCGAAGAAGTGTTGGCTTACCGCATTTCACATCATATGTTATAATAACCAACATTAAGTCCATATTTCTCAGAAATATCCTCAGATATAGGTCTGAAATATTTTGGTCTCATTTTGCAGCGCTCACATACGCAGTCCCTACACCTGAATTCCACGGCCATTCTTTATTCTTCCACACAAATATGACATACTAGCACCCCGTTCTAGGTGGCAATATTATCGCAAGTAAACAATTTTTCCCCTGACCTGCTGCGCATGTTCTTCCCTGTATAGCCCCCTTATGAGATAGCGTGATAGTAATCAGCCTATGCGTTAACCTCCCAAGGTGTCCGCTATAAGCTTGCTTACAGGTTTTACGTAAAATAAACACAGAAAAATCAGACAAAGTTCGAGATGGTCGTTCCTGCCATGATCTTCTTTAATCACGGTTATCATAGGAACCATGTAATTTTTCGGCATGATACATAGCCTATGTCCACCGGAATGATGTTATCTTTCTAATGGCGACATAAATTTCCAGATCAGTCCGATAGTTTCTGAGATAACCTCTTGCATACAGAAAAATCATCTTACTCTCTCTCTCTCTCTTCATGATGTATCCGTGCTTCGCTACGGAATTCTAGGTGAACCACTGTACATGATATGAGTAAGATTTTTATTATATTGCGTAGCTCTTAGCGTTACCCCAGAAACACAACAGGGAAATCGCCATACGTCGTTTTTCACGTGAAGACCGGGTTAGGGAGTTTTCATTGTAATGGCAGGCCCACGTACCTACTGTCAGTCACAATCAAGTTGGAGAGTTTTCATTATCATGGCAGACACTTGCTATCCAGCTCCCTTTTTCGTAAGTCCTAAAGGGTCTTCCAACGCACAGAAAACCAACATGACAGTAGTATTAACGCAATTAAGCGGTTTCTAACACGTATTTGCGTAAGTAAATTTTAAAGGGAAAAATGTTAATGATAAATATTAATGTTTTATCATTGGAATATGTGCGGGTATTGGCCTCCGTATAGATATGCAATAAAAAGGTTCCCTAAAAGACAGTATCTTTCCATGACATATCGCTATTTTTATAACAACTTGGAGAATGTTAAGAATCTGGAAGGCTGTGACTGAGTAAGAAAATGATATCTGTTATATTTAGTGAACCTTTTTGGCGTGATATAGTTGACCGAGAGTGTATCTGTTTTTGTTTTTCATGTAATCTATGTATGTTCCTTGCCAATCAAAGGCATTTGAAGTAAACTTACGTGCGTCACTTGTGTACGGTCCTCAAAATGAAGCAGAGTCAGTTGTATATGGTTTGTATTTGATTACTGCGAAAAGTAATAAAATGACGAAAGCGTGAGTGGGCGCCGTGAATCTCACACGAATGTATGTAACTGTTCTCGAATTAAATGGTGCATCTTCCGCCATTTTTGGCTTATTTTATTCGTTTAAAGTAATTACATCAAACTTCAACCCTTATACGCCGAAACACGGAAAAAACATTCTTTTATCGGAAATATTTTGTCGCGAAGAAAATTCATATAAACATTTTTTTCTGGCAAATCGAAGTTTAAGTACATCTGCTCTGCTCCAGTATTTAATGGGACTAAGCGTTCAGGCAGCTTATTCACTCTTTAAGGTCCCAGGCGACCTTTTCCTTCTGACTTGCTTCATATTTTCTTTCCCTGCATGGCCCACTTAAGAGATAGTGCGATAGTAAAACACAAAAAAAATCTTTTTTCCCCGGAGTACTCTTATAATTACGAAGGAAATGCTTGCAAATTTTTTGTAAGAAATCTAATTGTAAGTACACTTGCTGCCTCCATTATTTGCAAGGATTAACCGTTTAGGCAGGGTATTCACTTTTAAAGGTTTCAGGCGTACATTTTCCTATGACTTGTTTCACGTTCTATTTCCCTGAATGGCTACCTTAAGATATACTGTACTAGTAACTAGCCTGTATGTTAACCAAAGGTTCCAGTTGTATGCTTGCCAAATTTGAGCACGGTCCGTCAAGTAGTTTTTACCTAAAGGAAACCAAGACAAAGAGACCAACACAGTAAAACGTTTTTTTTTCTAGAAAACTAAGAAACGAAAAATAATTCATGCAAACGTTTTTCTGGGAAATAGAATATCAAGTGCGCTTGCTGCACTTCATTGTTCAATATGACTATTCATTTAGGCAGCTTATTCAATTTGAAGGGTCCCAAGCTACGTTTTCCTCTGGCTTGCTCCATATTTCTTCCCCTACGTAGCGTGCTAGTAAGTAGTCTATTTGTTATCCAGAGATACCAGCTATAAGCTTGCCAAAATGGGCTCCCTTAATCAAGTAGTTCTTGCGTGAAAAATCACAGACAGGCAAACATACAAACTTTTAGATTGTATATTGCTGCCATTTTTCCTTAAATTACGGAATGATGCATAGCCTATGTTACCCGGAATGGCATTATCTTCTAAAATGTGAAATAAATTTCAAAATTATACCAGTAGTTTTTGAGATTACTCATTACATACAAATAAAGTCTACTTTTATATATTTGTATAGAAGAACATATAGATCAGGGTCTCTCAGGGTGCATGCGCGTGATGCATGCACTGTGCACGGTGCAAAAGACGACTTGGCTTGGTTAACCAGAATGCAGACCCCCCACTCCTCGATTTGGAGCAATAGCGCTTACTTTCTCTTTCCTCACGCCTGTCTCGCTCGTTCCGCCTGTCTCCCTCTGCCCCACTTGCGCCGTAGCGCTCCAAATCCGGGCTGAGTTGAGCCGAGTATAGCCGAGTAGAGCCGAGCTTAGCCGAGTAGCCCAGAGACGAAGCGTTGATCCGAGCCATGCTGAGCGGCACCGATGCACAGTGCACGGAGCCCTTGCGCCTCGATCTGCACGAGGGAGATTTTGGGCGTTTGAGAGGCCCTGATATAGATTATAAAAATGTCAACAAGAATACAAAGTACGTACCCTGTGATATATATATTTATTATTTATTAAAACAACTTTCCCCATACGGAGGCTGCCACAAATATAAAATATATCGACTACACAGTATTTTGTCTTCTAAAGTTATTGATGAGTTTGCTAATGCGTCGGACAAATAACCATCACAGGACTCAGGAATAAATTTGGAATGTAGTATGATGTACAGGTCCTCAAACGTTATATAGATTATTGCGGAGCATGGTTATTGAACCTGCGATAGAGGTGTCATGATATCCTGTCCATATATAAAGAGAGAAATAGTGAACACTACACAAAGATTACACGACAATAAAGATAGCAAGATACTAACTAAAATAGTAACACTATTCCACTTAGCACGACGAAGGCAGGCAGTTACTACTAATTAACTTCACTCTCAATGCACAATATGTTAGTGTATCGCACATGCAGAATAGGATATAAAAGGACAGCTCATGACAGATTCAGTTAGAGTAGACAGATCAGTCACAAAACTGATTCATATATATTCTCTGAAAAATATGTAGCCTGTATATTCGAAAATCCTTAATTTGTAGTATCCAAAAGTATCGGTAAGAAGCTATCAGTACCCACAGCATTCAGATTTTACCATTTCACTCTTTCATGACTTGAAATATCTTTTAGGGCATTTAATAGAAATTCCTGGTGTGGTTCTGCAATTAGATTTTCAATTAATTCCAGGGCTAATTTTGAATGGAACACAATGAGTGAGGTAAGGCTGGGTGGCAAACATGTGAGAGAGTTAATTAATTTCATGATTGTGCGTGTAAAAGGTGGACATAGTGGGCATTCAATGAACTAAATAATGCTACTTGCTAACCCCATGAAAAGAGGTGGCAAACGGATTAACTTTATTCCGATTTTAAAAGTTAAAACGTGGTGTGTTGTTCATAGCACATGTTACACACAGAGACACACACGGAACAATAAATAGGAGTGAAACAAATAACAAAAATACAACAAAAAGACTATCACACAGGCAACACACATAAAAGAAAGAATCTCCTTTTTTTAGCAGAGAGTAATCATGGAATTTTGGGTTCAAAGGAGGGACAGCTGTAGTTAACTCTCCGTCACAACATGCGATATGTGTAGTGGCAGGGCATCCTTTGTAAAGCAGACAAACCTGACCAAGCTTGGTGCTGTTGACGGCTTTGCTACTACTTGTGATCCTTCCAACACACACAAAAAATGAAGCCTACTCACTCGTTTTAAGCCTCTTGTTTCGAATTTCACATAACCTGACAAGTTAACGTACTGTTTATCTGTCTGTCTTTTCCCCTTCGTATTAGAGAAATAAGCCAGATATGTAACGGGGAGAGTAAACACACACTCATGAAATTAAATTTTGATTTAATTTATTTAATTAATGTACAGTAGATACTCTGTTTAAACAAAATGAGAAAAGTAAGCATGCTAAATGATCCGATTAATGAACGATGGCAGGTTGCATTTATACCAGACTTAAATTACTAGCACGAGTTTGATAACACTGTAAGAAGAAAATATGTGGAATTGTAATAAATTGTAATTGGACACAGCTGTCCACCTCGAGTTTCAGTCAAATTATACCGTTCAGATTTTAAAGAATATATTCCATTACAGTGTCCTTGATGCCAAAATTACTCCTTACAATCACTCCAAACTTTCATTTAATGGCAGTCGCAATATTAAAAATGGAATATATTGATATTTTTAGATTTTCATTCCTCAGCATAGTTCAAGGTTTTCGTAAATTTCTTCTTAAGAAACTCGTTGCGGAATTAGGAATTCAGTTTTCGTTTACTATCTCAAAGTGATCCCATTCTTGACATGCTTATACTGAAACTTTCGTAGTTCCCATACCACTTGAGATCTTTTTTAAAGCTATCATTTACACTAACGTGAAGACTAAATTTTCTTCCTTACCTTGGTAATATTGGCATAACGTGTACGGGACTTTCCTGATGGAATTAGACAGAAAATAAACTAGTATTTTTTATAATTTTTTAAGTGATATAAAATTTAACAATTTGGATTTATTAGTTTCTGCGCAATATTATATTCATCTGTGCAATAATATTCTTCATATTAAACTAAATTAGGTGTATGAAATGTTGAATATGGTAAATTCTTCATACATTCAACCATTTAGAGATTTTTTTTTTGCTAGGGGCTTTACGTCGCACCGACACAGATAGGTCTTATGGCGACGTAGAGAAATTTTATGAAAAACGTATTAAATATGTCAACTTGATTACTTTCATTTTATAAATATAATCCTATTTAGAATACAATAATAACTCTAATGGGAAATTAAGTATTTATTGATAGGTTCGAAAAACATTTGTTACATTTGACAGACTTTCCCACATTAAAGAGATATTTTGAAACTCACTGCCATATCCTCTTCAAAGCATTATACGGACTGTGTTCGCAGAACTTTGGGGGGTCTTCCTGTAATTGTATGAAAGTGAATTTATTCGCTCAGTTTCCGAAACTCATGTCTGAACTTACATAAACCTCCACGAACTGAAATCCCTGCACACTTCAGTTGAACACGCGCTGCAACGCCACCTGCTTGTTGAGTACCCACGCACTTCTTGTGGTACCTCAAACTCAGCATAGTAAGTATTTATTAATGTTATGTTCATATGCTATATCCTTCATGGCCACCGGGCCGAGTGGCTCAGACGTTTGAAGAGCTGGCCTTCTGACCCCATCTTGACAGGTTCCTTTCTGGTTCAGTCCGGTGGTATTTGAAGATGATCAAATACGTCAGCCTCGTGCCGGTAGATTTACTGGCACGTAAAAGAACTCCTTCGGGACTAAATTCCGGCCCCTCGGCATCTTCGAAAACCGTAGAAATAGTTAGTGGTACGTAAATAAACCAATGACATTATTATTATTATTATTATTATTATTATTATTATTATTATTATTATTATTATTATTATTATTATTATTTTCATTACGCCGTAATTGTCAATGCAAACAACTTATTCAACCAACTAAACTAAGAACATTCATGTATTCAGATATTCTTTTCCATTGTGAAATAATAGCATTTTAAAGATTATCTCAGTAAAATCATTAATAATGCACATTTATTCAGTTTTTGTGAAGGAGATTTGTAAACCAACTTCCCCAGTACATTCTTTGAAGACTTTAATCTCATGAACTTACGTCTACTCATCTCCGGAGAGGATTGGCAAATCATCAGCAATGGCTAAGCAAGTAATGTTGATATTATTCTGTTTTCTTCCTAACATCACAGGTTTCCAGATGTCGCTACTTTAAAATTCTTTTCCCCATTCTTTGATGACCTTATCAATAACGATATTGAGCAGCAACGGAGAAAGTCCGTCACCCTGCCGGACACCAGTTTTAATATGAAAAGGTTGACAGATCTCTCCAATGAAATTGTCCTTGGAAATTGTGTCGGTTAGAGTTTGTTGGATGACTCGTCTTGTCTTTGAATCGAGATTGTTTTCTTCGAGTAGGGCCTATGTTAAAAAGAGATTGCTGATCAATGGAGTCATAAGCCTTCCTGAAGTCAACAAATGTACAGATGGTTGGTAGGTTTCGCATGGCTCGACGTTTCAAGGTGATTTTGAGATTGAAGATTTGTTCGACGGCTGATCTGTTTGGTCTGAAGCCAGCTTGATATTCACCGATGAGGGGCTCGATCTGTTCTTGCATACGTCGTAAACGACAGGCGGATAGGATTTTATGAGCGATGGGTAAGATGGAAATTCCTGTATAGTTATTTACAACGGATTTATCTCTTTTCTTTGTGGATTGGGTGGATGAGTGCGCATTTACGTTCGTCCGGTAGTTTATCACTCCGCCAAAATGTCCTGAATGGTCTGTGTGGTTTTCTGTAGTGATCGTAGTCCTAAATTCGTCAATAGTTCTGCGATGATTCCATTTTCTCCTTATGTCTTTCCGTTCTTGAGTTTTTTGATGTGGTGATGGATTTCTTTTTGCATCGGTGGTTTGGCTTCGGGTCTTATGTGTTCTTGAACTGTGTGTACGTATCGCTCAGGTGGTTCAAGGCAATGAGGAGGTCAGAAAAATAACACGCTAGTTCTTCACACTTTTCTTGGTTAGTGAGTGCTAGACTTCCGTCTTGTTTCTTGAAGGTCAAATAATAATAATAATAATAATAATAATAATAATAATAATAATAATAATAATAATAATAATAATAATAATAATAATAATAACTAACCGAGACATGGGGTTAGTTAGTAAAAGAGGAATATGGAGGTGTTTAATTTACAGAGGTTTGCAGACTGAACGCTGAAAGGCACAGTGGTATAGAATGAAGATGTATGCATATCATATTATTATTATTATTATTATTATTATTATTATTATTATTATTATTATTAATTTTTATTCGAGAAATGAACATCAACGGCATTTCTGTCAATCTATTTAACTATTATAAAGCCTTCTTTCCACCATCAAATTATATCTTAAATTCAGAACGAGCATTCAGAATTAGTCAAAGATAATTTTTGCTACTGTAATACGCGTGACCATCTTGTGGTAGTAAAAAAAATCATATCAACATTTTGAAATCTAATACACTGAGTGGTAAAAGTCATGGGAAGATACTTAATGTGGTGTGAATGACAGGAAATGTTCCTACTTTAAATGAACATTGCCGTTGTAGTAACGTGATAAATACACAGAATGACTGTTTGACCGTCCGGACACAATGCCATTCCTATTGTTCTATTAGTGTTTTGACACCCTGTTGATATCTGCATATCTTCGCGGTTATATTCTTGGGGCTAAATGAAGTTGATAGGGAGATTTCTTCTTACTATACACAGCACATGACACATAACTCTGACCTTAGAATGTACCATCCAAATAGATTAGGGTAGCCGCTATTGGTGCTAAACGAGGTATGTTTACCGCCATCCATCAGGCAGCCTCCAGGATCTCTACATTACCTTATCTGCGGGCCGGTCGCTTGCTGAGCAAACATAATAACTGTTTGTCTCTCATCATCTAACGTGACAGTCACCAGATAATGTCACCCTAATACCCCACACTTTAACCAGAATCGGTAGAACCACACACAGATTAACTCGATATTGCCTAAATCCTAGTCTTTAATGTTTTAGTATAAGAATGGGGGAACTATGTATTAGAATTTATGGAAATATCAAACCTGATGATCGCGGAAGGGAATGAAAGGCACGACCAAATGTAAAATCAGTAGTTCCAGCCTTAAGAAAGTGTAAATATATTCTCAGGTATCTAACACTTACACTGTCTAATGGGTGGCCCTATACGGTTGTTGCATATACTGTACAAGGAAAGGCATTCGAAGCATTGTAAATTCTCATTGTAATGATCTCCACAGCAAGAGTTGCGAGACATAAATATCACCATGCATAAAATAATTTAAGCTTGTAATATACAAGGTTGTTATGTGGTAATTCATGACAGCCGTTTCAATATTCCTGTTTTCTAAACAGTTTTGATCGCGATATATTACTTCTTAATAGCGATCACTTTACTGTATTCACTTATAAAGTTGATTTTATAGAAAAAATGTTGGTTCCTAGAATACTATAAGTACTTTTTCGTGGCATCTTCTCCTTTATTGGAGGCAAATATTGAGTCTGTCTTTATTCATATCATAAGTGTATATATTAGACTAATATAAAATTTAACTCAATGATGTAAGCCATTTGGACCATTGTCGAAGTCATACAGTTTCTGTCCCAAAATGTAGCTATCTAGAAAGCATTAGATGTAGCTAATATGAAGTCCTTGACTGTGAATCTGTTTCCTGCACATGGTGCTCATAGATATGTACTTGGATTAAAATATTCAGTACTGTTCAGCAGACCAAAACTAAAAAAAAAAAATCACTTTTGAGGCACCTAATATGTAACTCATAAATCAGGGACATTTCGATCAGTACAAAGAAGATTTTGCACGTAAATCTCTAGGTACTGTGACTCATGGCTTAAGGCCTATTTCTTCTTCTTATTCTTGTTCTTCCTCTGCGGAACTTCAGCCTAGTAGCCTTGACCTCCTCAAGGGCTTTATCCTACTCATACCTCATCGACACCATTCTCTTCCATCCTTTCATTCTCAGAACCGCCAGATTTGCCTCTACATCATCTAACCAGCGTAATTTAGGTAATATCTTTTTTTACGTCCATAGGGGTTTCTGAAAGGTTAGATTTTTCACTTAATTACCTTCTGCCTAACCTGAGACACCATACTAAATTTTCCAGTTCACAGCTTGATAGTGCAAGGTCAATAGATAAAAATAAAACCACCTAAGATATTATGGAATTAAATCTAATGGCGTGTGGCCTCCGGAGAAGCCCTTCGAGATCGCCTGGTAGGTGTGAGAATGGAGCCCTACCTATGACGCATTCTAATGTTGAAGTGTAAAATTCATGACTCAGCCGGGAATCGAACCCGTGACCTCTTGGACCAAATGCCAGCATGCTAACTATTTAGTCACGGGGCCGAATATTGTGGGATTAAAATCATAGAATTTAATAATTAATGACGATATTTTTATTTCAGGACGACGTCAAATGTTTAACAAAAAAAATTACAATATGAACGGGGAAGGAGGCTGCCAGTATTAACAGAAGACAAGATTAGATTTCTTTGGATGAGGTGCACCCACCGTAATCGGTTCATATCTTAAACAAACTGAAAATGTATTTCCGTCGATAACCAACGTGGGTTTTCATATACAATGGTACGTTTTCCATTACTCCACTATAAAAATAAGATATTGAATATGATTTTGTTAAGTACTTCTTAATTCTTCTTCAAATAATTAAATTTTACCCTCAATATGGAAAACAGGTATTACAAAACTGTATGATAATATAGCTACATCGAAAAGAAGAAAGGAGTTATGATATTTAATAAACTCTTCTTTACATTTTAGTAAACACACATATAATACCGACCTCAAGAGAGAACGTTTCAATTGTAATAACGTTAACTATTATGACATCTGAAGTGTAAGTTAATTTTGGTATTAATGCACATTAGATCACGCTGCTTTTTATAACATGTACGTATGAGAGGTTAACAAGTGCTTATAGAGATGAAGACTGATAACTCAGTCTCTGGACCGCGCTGCAGCTTCTTACTGCGCAAGGAGTTCCGGAATCTGCCGCTAGAAAGCAGAGGAATCTGAAGTTGGTCCATAGGGAGCTTTATATTCTTTTCGTTTATTTGACAGTTCAATATTTGTGTTCAATATTTTCAACTCATTGACAACAGTATTAATTAAAAATATTACAAGAGAAAAAAGGAAAGTTGTTGCTCCTTATGACTGTTGATACAATATTCATACTTATCTCACCTACAATTTTACGTGCAATCCGAACTACAGGGACATGAATTTCAGTCCACAAATCCTACATGCGTTTGCTGAAATTGGAACCGAGGTCTTCTTAGTGAGAAAACGGTCACAATGCCACGCGACTACTATGCCTCCCAACTAGGAGGGAAAATGCTCCTTCAAGTAGTTGAAGGTTGCCCCTTTTCTTACTAAACTTTCAAGAGCTCTATATAAATAGAATTGTATTCCTTCGTGGATGAGTGGTAGAATGCCAGCGTCCCAATCCAAAGATTACGGATAGTGGGATTTTTCAACGGTGGAAAGTAATCGGCACTCCATATGGTATGATGTCGCAATGTAAGTGATATCTGGCGACACATGCGGCGTCTTCTCCTCGAAATCTATTTTGAATAGCCGAGGCGGTAAAGGCGTGCTCGGTTCGCCCGGAAGGACGTAGGTTCGAATATCCGTCAGGAAGTCGTAAAATTTAAGAAACGAGATTTCCACTTCCGGAGGTGCATACGGCCCTGAGGTTCACTCAGTCTATACCAAAAATTCATGGGGGCAAAGGCGGCCGGGAGTAGAGTTGACCACTCTACCCCATCATGTGCCGAAGTTACAAATGGTGGAAGCCTTTACCTCCCACCCCTCCAAGGGCCTTCATGGCCTGTACGGAGGAGACTTTGACTTTTAATTGAACTTGCAGTAATATGGGAAATAAACATTGAACAAGTGAGAAATTCGGATTCGAAATATTTAGAACACGCCACACATCCAACATAATTGCTTTATGGAAAATTCAGAGGTGTCATTCTGGAAACAGAGATTTAATTTTCCATAGCAGAACAGATAGATAGGAAGTTTAACTAAGTTATTTTAGGAATACCAGGAAAGAAGCTTGAACCAAACTGTATATTGATGTGTCGGAAAAAGTGTTTTAGAACAGAGAAGTATTGTGAAAGAGTGTTTAAGAAAGAAGTTTTATATTCCTTATTTAGCCAACGGAAGACTGCAGATCTTTTACGTGCCGGTAAATCTATGAACACAAGACTGGTGTATTTGAGCAACTTCTAATACCACCGAACTGACCAAGAATCAAACCTGCCAATTTCGAATCAGAAAGCCAGCGCTCTACCGCTTGAGCTATTCATCCCGGCGGTTCTGTGACCAACTTTAAATATTGTCATTTCGTGGGAATTCCAAAAAGGTGGTCGGAATCATGCCGGTGTAGTTTACCGACGCCCTTGCTCTTCACGGCGGTTAACACATGTATGTAACTTGCATAAAACAAATTTACAAGAAAAAGTATATATTGAATATTTTGACTCGTTGATATTCCTATATTTTGTATACTTTGACTTTTAGGCATCGCTGTATGGCGGACATTTTGACTTGTGGACATTGTTGTATACTGGAGACATATCTTCCTTACGACTGGTCACGCCTCTCAACCATACATGGATATGCAGACTATCAGAACAACGTTCGTTCTGTTCATTTTCTTGTGCTGATGTCTAAAGAAAAATTAACCTTAAATACAATTTATTGTACGTAAATACTTATTGAGAATATCCATTCCGAATGGAAAATTCTAAGTTCCCATGGAGGGAATTAGATATTTTTCACCTGGAGGGAATTAGAAATCCCCGACCCGGCCGGGAATCGAACCCGGGACCCTCTGAACCGAAGACCAGTACGCTGACCGTTCAGCCAACGAGTCGGACTGTGCTTCAGTTATATATTATTTTGTAATTATTTAATGCGTGTAATATTTAGGAAGATCTACCGAACTTTTAACGTGTTTCGACAAGTGAATGGATGTACGAACAATATTGGAAATTATCCACTCCACTTGTTCAGAAGACTAATTGGGCAGTACATGTTCTTTAAGTGTAGACACAGACTATATAACTTAACGCGTAGACGAACAATGCTGAGCTGATGTAACAGTCTCAGAAATGAAACCTATCACATATTTTCTCAGAGGTTCCTTTATAACTTATTCAGTAAAATAAGATTTTTAAGCATGAAAATGACTGTCTTCACAGCGATCGAATAAAATCTGACAAGATCGTTACAAATGGAAATTTAAATTCGACGCGTTTTAGATTCTGAGGGAATTATCGAGTTTGAAAAAATTCTTAAGTGAAAAACAATAACCAAGTAGCTGTATCTGGATATTTTATGTCTATTGTGGGAGTCTATTTGTCGTACGTGGCTTCAGATATAGCGTAGTGGACAATAGTACCATATTTGTAACAACGAAGCTATTAAGTCTCTGAGTTTCTCGCCTAACGTGATGGAGCATCTGTATATCAACATCATGTCTATTTACCTGACTTAGACCCATGTGACATTTTTCTCTTTCCAAAGTTAACAAAAATTCTGAAGAATGCGTCTTTTTTCATCATCAAATAAGGGAGGAGGTATTTCAGTAGATTGATTTCTGTAACTGCATTTAAAAGCTTTACCGACACTGGCAACAGCATGGTCACGCAAGGAAATAATTTCGAAGTTGGCTGTGCATCAGTGCTTTAAGATATGCATAGTAAGGAACTATACGCATAGACTCCTAACTTTCGTATCGTAGGCCTACCCCGTAATATCTCTCTTGTGAAAGTAGCAACAAATAGAAACCAAGAAGGGAAAGAAACACAAATATACTATATACCATCAATAAGGAACACATACACTACAATATGAAAAGTATTTTTTAAATGGCTTTATATGTATAGGTTGCCAGACGTTCAAGGTTGCAAAGCTTGGGACTAAATCTAGAATTATTCCCTCTCTCTTATCCCATAGGGCTTGCGGTGTAGGGGTAGCATGCCTGCCTCTCGCCTGGAGGCCCCGGATTCGATTCCCAGCCTGGTCATGGATTTTTACCTGGATCTGAGGGCTGATTAGAGGTCCACTCAGCCTACATTAAGGGGATATCTGATGGTGAGATAGTGGTATCGGTCTAGAAAGCTAAGAATAACGGCCGAAAAGATTCGTCTTGCTGGCCACAGGAAAGCTCGTAATCTGCTGGCCGTACGGCATAGCAGCGGTCGCTTGGCAAGCCATCGCCCTTCGGGGCTGTTGCATCATGGGGTTTGTTTGCTTTGGTTCTTATCTCATAAGTGAATCTCTCGGGTTCTTCTCAGTTCAAATTCGCGGTTTCGATTCCGACTCAGACCAGTTGTATTTGAAGGTACTCAAATAAACCAACCTCGTGTCGGCACGTATAGCGGCGCGTAACGAAACTCCTACGGGACAAAAAAAAACCTGTGGGTGGGGGACGGAGACGAAGAATACACCCACGGTATCTCCTGCCTGTCGTAAGAGGTAACTAAAAGGAGTGACCAAGGGATGATTGTATTAGAACCATGAAACTACCTGTGATTAGTACCATCACTCGGGGAACACACGCCTTTACTTGCGAGTAGTACCACTATGTTAGGTACACAATAGGTTTGTGTTTAGAAGCATCAGAGAGTGGTTCACTGTTGGTTTACAGTACCCGTGATTTGTACCACTGTATGAGCGACACCGCGGGTCTGCGTTGGCTGTGATTAGTACCCACCATGGGAATACCGGTGCCCGTGATTAGTACACCTAGGTGAGGAACATCATTGGTTTGCGTTGCCTCTGAGTGGCGCGATTGTGTGAGAAACGCCATAGGTCTGCATTAGCTGTGCTTCGTTCAATACTTGTGAGTAGTACCATAATGTGCGGAACACCGTGAGTCTACACTACTTTTGATTAGTTCGGCAACATGACAAATGCCATGGTTCTACTTTACTAGCGGTAAGTACCATTGTGAGGGGTCGTTGACTTGGATTTTTGAACCCTATAGACAACAAGCGTCCTCGATTCAGGAGTGTGCTTTAGATGTAGTCCCTTGGTCAGTAGTACTATTGTTTATGATTGTTTTAAATTCATATCCATCCATTCATTCTTCAACACTATTTTTATTCTGGCCAGTGGATGATTTTGAACCTTTAAAATGTTATTACATTTCGTACCATTAGGGGCCGATGACCTAGATGTTAGACCCCTTTAAACAACAAGCATCATCATCTACAGGACAAAATTCCGGCATTTAGACGTCTCTAAATTTGTAAAAGAGGTTAGTGGGAAGAAAAGCAATAATATTCAATCAATCAGTCACCACTGATATGGGTTTAAAAATCTCACGCGTGTGTCAGATTCCCTATCATTTGTAGATACCTAGTCTTTTTAATTATTTTAAAAAAGCTGGAAATCTATCCAATGTATATGTTTGTAAATTATTCCAATCCCTCAGTATTTTTACTGTAAACGAATTGTTTCCCTGATGTATCCTCTTGAATTCCAAATTTAACTTCATACTATGACTTTTCCTACTTATAAACTCCATTCAAGCTTACTTCTCTACTACTGTAATATCATTCCACAGCATCTCTCCACTGACAACCCGGAAGATACTGCTTAGTTGAGCAGCTCATCTTCTGACTCACAAATTTTCCCAGCCCAAGGTTTGCAACGTTTTCATACCACTACTCTTTTGTCGGAAATTACCCAGAACACAAATTGCGCTGCTTTCCTTTTGGATCGTCACCAGTTCTCGAATGCAGTAATCGTGGTGAGAGTATCACACACTGGAAACATACTCTAATTGGAGTCTTACCAGTGACTTACAGTATATGCTCAGTGCTTACTACGATTCCTAAATAGCCTAATAACCATATGAAGAGATTTGTAACCTTTAATGTGATTATCACAATTAATATATTTCCTTACATTAAGACCTACGTACCATGAGGTATCATTATCCCACCAATACCGTAATTAAAATTTAGGGGGCTATTCTCCTTGTTCGAACCCGTAACTTGACTTTTCACCCCCTTTTGCCATTATAGTATTGTCTGCTCTCCATCTCTCAACAATTTTGAGTAATTTTTGCAGTCGCTTGTTTATTCCTCTATTTTACACTATAACATCTTCCACAAAAATTCTTATCTGTGATTTCAGTTATTTTCTCATATAATTTATATATTAGGAAAAGAGAAGGTCCAATAATATTGCCTTGCGGAACCCCCTCGTAATCACCAATCGCTACAGGATCAGACAGTGCTTCACCTACTCCAATTCTCTGAGTTAAATTTTCTAGAAATATAGCCACCCATTCATCACTCATTTTTCTAGTCTAATAACCCTAATTTTTGTCTTCCAAGTGCTATTCTCTCATAGGCCTTTGCTAGGTCAGTAACAGTCCATTTGACCTCTTGAGGCTAAAAATATCCTATATCATGGTGGAATCTTGCAAGTTGAGCTTCATTGGAATAACATTTCTTCTTCTAAACTAGTTAGAAATTTTGCAAACTTGTCTGATGTAATCTGAAATAATGCTTTTCCAGAGCTCACATGCAACACATGTTCAAGCTAACTGGCCTGTAGTTATCCGCTTTAATACCTTTTTCATTGTACACTTGGGCTACTATAGCAACTCTTCATTATGTTGGTATAGTTTCTGTATTATTATTATTATTATTATTATTATTATTATTATCTCCTTGTGAAAGTATAATGTTTTCTGGTTGTAATATGTATTCATCCATTTGCTATAGTGAAAGTTGTTTCCTAGCTACAATAATAATATTTACTTACTTTTACATTGTTGTAGAATACACAATACGTGTCTTCATCGTGTGCTTTGCGAAATTGTCTCAGTCTATCGTTGAACATTTACTAAAAGGGAGAAACGAGCTTAAATACACAGGCAAGAGTGAAGATTCTAATAATGGGCATGAAATATTTTTGTCCATTTTGCCCGCACTTCACTTTTATTATATAAAACTCTGATAATGTTTCCAGTAATACGTTTCGACGTGAACTTACGTGTTTATGGTTTGCATAATTTGTGGTTTGAGAATTGTGCTCTGTGCTACTCCACTGCAAACGGTGTGTTATTGCACATGAGTTTTTTCCTGTGACTCAGTTTACATTCCTTTCTTTTGTCTTAGCCGTAGAATATCCTCTACGACACCATTCATGGCGTATTTCTCATTTATGTTGCGCTTTGCGGTTGTATACACAATCTGCTAACTGTTGATCTCATTCCTTCACTGCCATTTGCTTTGATCATGACCTGTAGGTAATCATAGACCTCAGCTTAGCACAAAGCTACGTAGCGACAAATATAAACTCCAATAAGGCCATAGTATGGAGCAATGCTGTAAGTTCTAATACCATTTCCCTTGATAGCGAGGCGAAATGAGAAGAAGATCAAAGATATTTGAAGGTATAACTTCTACTGTAGCAAGGATCTGTCGACGTTTATATTCCACTAACCTGAACATTACGCAGCTGCATTATTGCACTGAGGCACCATGGCAGGGGTGACCAAGGCAATCATCATAAAAACAATAAAAAACAACATGGTAAAGGAAATATGCCCTACAGCTTTAAAGCAATATTAAATCAACCCGTTAGTTTTTGTTGTCAAGACATGCAAAGGAAAAAAGAATACGCTATGCTATCAAGTGTTTCATATAAAGAGAGATGAAATCTGAGACTGGAAAGTTAATATACATTACATAAATATAATTGCTTTCTTTTTGCTTGCAGTGATAAGTTGTTTGAATGTTAGTTTTACCTGATGATAACTGCATAGTTATAACCTCTGCGCTTTTATAATATTGTGTTATATGACGAGATAATTTTATTTTTGTTTTCCTTTTCTTCGTGTTTTTGTGTGAAGATTATATTTAAAATGTTCATAAACAGAACATATGAAAGGAGAGATATTGTTTATTTTACATGTCCGTGTTAAGTTCTATTGTAAGAAATGGTTGTGAATAACAGAATTTTCTCGTTGGATAGAGAGATGGAGGAAGAGGAGGAGAGGGAGGAGTTACTTTTTTTCATTTCTTCACCCGTACTTTTCTCTTTATGAAAATATATTATTGGCGCTCCTTAAAGCTATGAAACTAGCTGTCAGGGAATGTCAAGAACCAGAGGCATAACAAATACGTAAAAATTTGCGTGACCTCAAAAAATTGTAAAAAAAATATATCAATAACACGTATAAATGTAACTACAGAAGATACTTCAAAGCAATCTATATCCATGTAATATATATATATATAAAGGACTTACTCTAAGATGAAAAAATAATTGTATTAATTAACAGATTTTATTTTTAAAGTTAAATATATTGTAATTGATTGAAATACAACGTGAATAAGCAGTTTATATCTTACATCTTTACATTTTTTTCACTATACTCTACTCATACTTGATTATGAAGAAACTGATCCACGCAGCGCACTTTCGGGGATACAAAGGCATTGACAATTTCATTCATATCCATGGAAGGCATATTTGACGCTGATTAGGGTGAGTTCACATAGTCTCTATTGGGTCATAATATTTCGCAGGTAGTTCTTTGTAAGTTCCAGTTTCTAAAAATAATTATGTGAAAGTAACGGCAACAGGAAAATTGTTTTCAAATTTGATAACTGGGTAACAGTTTTCTCTGTTTCTTTAATAATAATTTGGCTCAGATATTTGTGAGAGTTCGTGCCACGTATGTTGTTATGACAAGACAGCTGTCTTAGACTCAACACAATAACAATAATTTGTTGGCAATACCACCATCCGACAATTACGCTACATACGCACAGTAAAAATAAACTTTTTCTGCCTATGTTTTAAATGACGGCGCCTTTCGCGTACAGAGTGCCATTCGCGTAAAGTTATTTGTACCGAGCAAGTTGGCCGTGCGGTTAGATGTGCGCATCTGCGAGCTAACAATTGGGAGATAGTGGATTCGAACCCCACTGTCGGCAGCCCTGAAGATGGTTTACCGTGGTTTCCCATTTTCACACCAGGCAAATGCTCGAGTTGTACCTTAATGAAGGCCACGGCCGCCTCCTTCCCACTCCTAGCCCTTTCTAATCCCATTGTCGCCACGAGACCTATCTGTGTCGGTTCGACGTAAAGCCGATTGTAAAAAAATAGGAGTTATTTACTCAGTTATTTACTTTTCTTTGGAGATCTGCGGGGCCCTCTAAGCCACGGTCCCGCCTGAATTGCAGCCTTACAGGCCCTAAAGTTACGCCACTGCAAGAAAACATGCTTCTTTTAAAACCGGGCGAGTTGGCCGTGCGGTGAAGGATGCACAGCTATGAGCTTGCATCCGGGAGATAGTGGGTTCGAACACCACTGTCGGCAGCCTTGGAGATGGTTTTCCGTGGTTTCCCATTTTCACACCAGGCAAATGCTGGTGCTGTACCTTAATTAAGGCCACGGCTGCTTCCTTCCCACTCCTAGATCTTTCCTATCCAAAAGTCTCCATAAGACCTATCTGTGCCGGTGCGACGTAGAACAAATTGTAAAAAAAAAAAGCCTCTTTCAAAATTTAAATTATACGTAGAGAACAACGTTATTAAATTGAAATGTTCCATGTGTGTATGAGTACCGAGCTCGATAGCTGCAGTCGCTTAAGTGCGGCCAGTATCCAGTATTCGGGAGATAGTAGGTTCGAACCCCACTGTCGGCAGCCCTGAAAATGGTTTTCCGTGGTTTCCCATTTTCACACCAGGCAAATGCTGGGGCTGTACCTTAATTAAGACCACGGCCGCCTCCTTCCCACTCCTAGCCCTTCCCTGTCCCATCGTCGCCATAAGACCTATCTGAGTCGGTGCGACTTAAAGCAACTAGAAAAAAAAAAATGTGTGTATGAGTATGTGAGGAAATGAATGAATGAATGAATGAATGACAGACTGGCAAAATAAAAGGAAGTGACTGAATGAATGTGTTAATTGAGGTGAACAGGGATAATTATGTTTGCGTAAATATTTATAGTTCACATAACATGTACTTATACATTTAGAAATGTAATTTTCCAAGTAGGTCTATACTTTCCAGACTTTTGGATTCAATTTTAACACTTAAAAACCGGGCCTGATAACAATAAAAGTAATGATTTCTCTGTTAATTTTTGTATCACAACTGAATGTAATTATCACAATAATAATAATAATAATAATAATAATAATAATAATAACCGAAGACACTGAGAAACAACAAAGGAAAATTTTACGATAAATTTTTGGCCCAGTTTGTATAGATGGAATATGGAGAAAAACATCCCAGGAGATATATATTGTCGTTCTGAAAAATGTTCTCACACTTTTCGGAAAAGACGATTGAAAGTTTATGGACACATTATCAGAATGAACACCAACAGGCTAACGAAAAGAATTCTCAACCTAGCCCTTTCATTAAAAACCAAGAACAGCTGGCTTCGTGAAATTGAAACAGATCTCCAGGAAATCAACATCTCAGAAGACATTGTACAGGACAGGTGTAAATTCAGAACTAAAATTGACAATCACCACTTTGAAGACAAACCCAACACCAGAGCTACTATAACTTGGACAGAACAACGAAGGAAGAAGCTCAGCGAGAGAGTGAATAGATTTTGGGAGGAAAAGAAAGCCAACACATCAGCTACGCAAGTTCAACCGTATTCCTGAGTAGGGCATAACGATGTAAAAAAATAATGCATTTTCCGCAATTTCATGTAAATGGGACACAGAGGTCACCATAGAATCCCTCAATTTAGAATGTTAATGACGATAATTATAATCAACGGTAGGGCATAAAAGATTCCACCTCGGGTTGTGTACACTCAGTAATAACCGGAAAACTAGTATCCTGTTGACCGAGCGTTACATAATACCCACTGAAAACTGGTAGAAGCATCCAGTTAGTGCTAACATAAATAACTTCAACTAACTGTTTGACTCTAATCTACATGTTAAGAACAAAGCACAAACAATAACATGTATAAATGAGAATTCGCAAGGTTCCTGGCGAGAATCATATCTGCCCTTTAATACTTTCCGCTTAGAATTCCAGATTTACTTCCAACCTTTGAAATGGGCAGTTGCTTACTTCAGTACATCGCTGCTTTCTTCGCTGGCTTTGAGTGGTGCAAATCCGGCAAAAACATTCGTATTTTTTAAGGGTGGAAGAAATGTTCATTTTAATTTTTAATTCACAATCAAATAACTATGCATGCTTCCGAGCTACCTTTACAGAAATCTACAATTGAATACGTAAATACCATATCGCAGAGACTCATATTTATCAACGGATACGTAAGTTGAATATTTAACTAATAATAATAAAGAATAGAAATAAGAACAAATGCAATGATGGGGTCAGCAACTCAAATGTAGAACACTTGACGTTCTAAGCCCAAATTTGCGAATTTCATTCCAGCTTTGAAAATTTTCAAATATATCAGCCTCTTGCCGGTAGATTTACGACACGTAAAAGAGCTACGATACAAAATTTCTGGCTCCTGGATGTCTCTGAAAACAGTGTGAGAGCTTACTAGAACATATAATAAATAAAATTATGATCAGTAGTAGTAGTATTTTCAATCTTGGATCTCTCCTATTAGATCTTCTGGTTTTCGTTCAGTGCTTGCAATAAAGATGTTTAGTACCGACCTAATATAGTGCGATTGATCCGGGAACTGCTCCTTTAGTGAAGTATCGCATTTCTATAAAACTGGCACAGTGGTCAGCAAGCCACAGAGTATTTACCGGCTCACTTAAAGTGTAACTGAATGGTGAGTATGATGATAATGATAATAATAATAATAATAATAATAATAATAATAATAATAATAATAATAATAATAATAATAATAATAATAATTGTATCGGGGGTACACCCTCTCCGGCCAGTTAAACTGTGCGCCTTCTACAAAGCCATCTATGTAATCTAACTTGAGCTTATGTATTACAAGATAGTTTTAAACTGTTAGACGTGTCTATCTTAGCTTTAATTGCTCCATCTTGCGGGGTAAACTGCAATTATTCCATAAAGAAATTTTTAATTTGGAGGTTTTTCAACCTGGTTCATAGAATTGTTCCCTACACGTTTGCTGGTTCCTTCTTCAATAGTAATCAACCTATCAGAAATTTGTAAATATGTTCTCTAGCCAATCAAAATTCTGGGTGTGTACAGGAATCCAGTCTATCAGTGAAGAGTTCTGGAAGCTTCTTCTCAAACTACTATAAAAGCTGGGCGCTTTAGGGTCGTATTGCTTTTTGCTCTAGTTAATTGAGTGCGGCGAATCCTAAGGGAGGCAGGGGCCGCGGACGGTTTTCGGAAGGCCTAGCAATGCAAGGTAATGGCAGAATTTTCATAAACATGTGAGAGCTCCTGCGGAGAGCTTGATGTGAATGTTTCAACCTCTTTGATTTCATCTAAATTTCTGAAGTTGGTGGTTTAAATGTAGAATTTTCAGAAAGTCTGAAGAATCTGTTCTATTCCCTCTTGGGAAACATGTAATGTAAGGGAAGAAAGAGTGATTACCCTCTGTCGATTCCCATTCAACTTGGCATGGAGTGACTAAAGTTTCTAAACTTCTAAAATTCTTAACAATTATTTGGCATTTAATGTTTCTCATTTAGTCATCCCGGTGTAGAATAGGCGTATTCTCTGTATCATTGCGCCATAAGCTCACTTAGGGTTAAGCGTTTTTAGGAGTGGAGGTGTTCCACTTCCTTGCATTTCGTTTCTGGCCGTTTTCAACCAATCTTTCCTTTTGTCATTTAGTATGGACAAAAATGCTCCTGTAAATCTATTGTGGTGTGTACAATTGAGTCTGGTGTGATTTCCCTTGAGGGACAGAAAGTTTTAAACTGTCGAGCAATAGATAAAGCAATCCAGCTCTTTTCTGTGTAAATTAGCATTTGTAATTCTCTCAAGTTTTGTACCTGATTTTTGGACTTTGTCATTTTTATTGTTGGAGCTGACGAGCTCATCATATGGTTGTTATTTATTCAGATTTTCTACTTATCAATTTTAAATTTTAAAAAGGAAGGAAATAAAATTTCAAAATGTATTGTGTTAAGTTATGTTCTAGTTAATTCCCTGTCCACCCATTCACCCCAGGTGCTTCGTATCCGTCTGTAAGCCACGGAAACCACATAATAATAATAATAATAATAATAATAATAATAATAATAATAATAATAATAATAATAATAATAATAATAATAATAATGTTTGTACGTCCCCCTAACTCATTTCGAGGTTTTCTGAGACGCCAAGGTGCCGGAATTCTGTCCCAAAAACCAAATCCCATGGCACTACAGCTCTTAAAGGGCCTTGGTCTACCAAGCGACCACTGGTCAGCTCGAAGACCTGCATATTACGAGGTGTCGTGTGGTCAGCACGACGAATCCTCTCAGCCGTTATTCTTGAATATGTAGACCGGGGCTGCTACCTCACCTTCAGATAGCTCCTCAATTCTAATCACGTAGACTGAGAGGACCCCGTGCCATCCCTCAGGTCCGGGTAAAAATCTCTAAGCTGGCCGGGAATCGAACCCGGGCCCTTCGGGTAAGAGGAAGGCAAGCTACCCCTACACCACGGGGTGGTGGAATTTTGTCCCGCCGGAGTTATTTTGCGTGCCAGTAAATCTACCGTTATGAGGCCCTTCAAATACCACCGGACTGAGCCACGATCGAACTTGCGAAGTTGGGGTCAGAAGACCAGCGATTAAGGTAGTTTACTGTAGCTTTCCTCAGCGGGTTAGATTTTAGAAATACTTTCCCTCCCGAAAGTTAACTGTTATTACGTAGTACCGAGATGGACGCCATATTCTTGGACTAGAGATGTGTTACGCACGACATTCGATACTCCAAGTGCCTGCAACAAACATTTTACTAAAAATAAAATGTTATAAATGGGCGTCAGGCTCCGTGCCTTAATGTTCAGTGTACTGCGCTTCTGTTCATAGGATCTCAGCAATTTTGACCGCGTATGGTTAATTCCTCTAGCTCAGGGACTGGGTGTTTACATTCATATTGCACATTTCTTCACCTACATAAAACACATCACACTATCAACCACCTCGGTCAAAGGGAAAGACCTGAGAGATCAATCCAGATGAGCCTGGGCAAACACACTAAAGTCTTTCAAGCGAAACATGTCTTGAAGAAAATCTGAAAATGAACTATAGGAATAAGAACATTTTCATTTTTACGGACAGCCAAGTGGCCATTAAAGGCACTAGAAGCAGTCCGGATAATATCCAGAACTGTCTGGTATTGCCATTCACTTCTCCTGAAGCTCTCAATGTAAAACAATGAACCAGGACATGCAGGTATAGAAGGAAATGAAAAGGCAGATAAACTGGCCAGGAAGGGGGCAGAAACACATTTTGTAAGCCCAGAACCTGTATGCGGCATTTCCCATGGACAATCCCGACACTACATAGGAAAATGGGTACAAAAGAAACAAATCGTGAACTGGGAAAATACTCCAGGATGCAGGCTTGCAAAGGAACTGATAAAAGGACCAAACAAGAAACATACTAAAGAACTGTTGAAACTCAGCAGAGAAAATATAAGATGGGCAGTAGGACTGTAAACAAGACACTGCCATCCTAAAAAAAACCTACATAGAATCGGATAATAAGATACAATACATGTAGGAAATGCGATGAAGCAGAGGAATCAGCTGAACACATACTTTTCAAATGTGAGGCGCTGGTTAGAATCAGACTCTCCACTCTAGGACTACCAGGTGAAGAGAGAGAAAAAATTCCAAGAAGACCCAATAAGAACAACCTGCAGCTTTGTGAAGGGAGCAGGTATATCTAGGTGGGAATGAAGGAAAAATATGGTAGCAAAAGATCTTAGAGGTCGATGCTAATTAGGAACTAATATTTAGAGGCCCCATGAAGAAAAGAATAAGAAGACCAACCACCTCAGAAACACGCGATAGTGAATACATCCCTCCTAATATTTGTGGTGTCAGGAAGGCATCCGTATTTAAAACTAGGCCAAATCCAAATCAGGTGCCGATCCTAATAAACTGGAGAAAATACCAGGAAAAAGAAGAAGATAATAGGAAACAAATATTTACTGCTAGAATATCTACTAAACCCATATAGAGAGTGGAACACTTATATATCATGGGCATATTTTGTGTGTAATTCAAAATTAATGGCCTTGTAAATAAGGTACATAAGAGAAAGGTAACAGATGAAAGTCAAAACTTCTTGCGCAGGGAATTTCATGTCTAAACGTTCGAAAGAATTGACTGCTGAAAGTTCAATGCTTAAATACGTCTCTCGCAATTGGATTTCACATATAAGGTATAACAATGAAGAAAAGCACTCACGTTAGTAGTCAAAATCATTCTATTTGATAGGTCCATGGTATAGCAGTATGATACAACGGACGTACAGTTGACATCAGTGTATTTTACATTTTCTCTCTTCAATCAAGAAATTCACTGGCGATTTCTTCCAATTTAACTTGCCGACTGCTGATTATTTCTCAAGTGAGATTGTAGCCTAGTTTGCTATGAATCGTTTGACGCCACTTCGAACGATTTATCGCTTTGCATTGTCGAGTTACTGTGCCTCGGCTGGCGCGAGACTCGCAAAACGTGCCAAGAAATGTCTCCTCCCATATGTCGTTAAATGGCGTCACCCGCTCTAGTTCAAGGTCATGTTAGATACGACAATACTTCTCCTGACGACTGTTGTTTATTTCATTGGAATATATCGAGTAATTTAGAAATGTGTCTGTTGACTTTCTGGGATGGGTCCCTACTACGGAACCGAAGTCAATAGTTAAGTAACTTTAAAATGGGCAGTGATCGTGAACTTAAATCTGTACGTATAATAGTCCAGTGCATGTTTTTCTTTAAATCGTACCGTTAAAAACGAAATGCTTGCACTTTGATAACGTAGTAAACCTGGGCTGAGTAATTCAGACGGCAGAGCAGAGCCTTTTTGAGCCTAAGTTGGCATTTTCTATCCCACCTACGTCCGGTGGTATAAATATTCCAGACTCGTATTGGTTGATGTACCAGTACGTTAAAGGATTCATGCAGGACATTATTTATTTATTTATTTTTTTTTATTTTTTTATTTATTTATTTATTTATTTATTTATTTATTTATTTATTTATTTATTTATTTATTTATACATCCCTTAACCGTCCAGGGTTGGTTTTTCCCTCGGACACAGCGAGGGATCCCACATCTACCGCCTCAAGGGGAGTGTCCTGGAGCGTGATACTTTGGGTCGGGGGATATAACTGAGGAGGAGGACCAGTACCTTGCCCGGGCGGCCTCGCCTGCTATGCTGAACAGGGGCGGGGAGATTGGAAGTAATAGACAAGGAAGAGGCCGTGGTCTTAGGTTATGTACCATCCCGGCATTTGTCTAGAAGAGAAGTGGGAAACCACGGAAAACCACTTCGAGGATGGCTGAGGTGGCAAACAAACCCCCTCTACTCAGTTGACCTCCGGAGGCTGAATGGACCCCGTTCCAGCTCTCGTACCACTCTTTCAAATTTCGTGGCATAGTCGGGAATCGAACCCGGGCTTGGCGTAGTTGAGTCTATGAAACTTTCTCTTACTAAGCTAAAGTTAACAACTACATGAAACTATGCAACTTAAGTTACAATGAAACTTTTTTTTTTTTTTTTTTTTTTTTTTTACAATTTGTTTTACGTCGCACCGACACAGATATGTCTTACGGCGAGGGTGGGATGGGAAAGGCCTAGGAGTGGGAATGAAGCGGCCGTGCTCTTAACTAAGGTACGGCCCCAGCATTTGCCTGGTATGAAAATGGCAAACCATGGAAAACCATTTTCGGGGCTGCGGACAGTGGGGCTTGAACCCACTATCTTCCGGATGCAAGCTCACAGCTGCGCGATCCTAAGCGCACGGCCAACTCGCCCAGTGAAACGTATTTTAAAGTGATCTATAATGTAATTGTAACTGTTTAGGAATGTGTTAAGAACAGTTTTGAAAGCCGGATTCATATACCTGTAGAGCAAGGTGAATGTGCGTTAGTTTTACAATATTCTAAATTTTGTGACTGTTATAACATACTCTAGAGAATATAATATTTTCTGCGAAAGAAATTTTTTCGGTTTATTAATTAACTGATTGGCTGTCTGTAACGAATGGAGACGAGAGTGTTGTGATGGAAGAGAATGAGAGGTGAATTTAATGGGAAGCGAGTGGGTTGGGGAAGGTTTTTACAGCGCAGTTAGCCAACATCGCTGGCAGTCGACGAGTGGGTTTATTTTGCTTGTCCAATGGCAACAATACATGGAAGAAATGTTCTCGAGCAACAACAGTGGCTGGTTTGTTATAGAAATAGCCGCTAGGGTTCACTGCAGCTCGACAAAGTACAACGCATAATTGAGCAAACGCTCAAGGCTTTCCTAGTAGAATGCAATGCCAGAATCACATGCCATCCGTTAATTTTCACTAAAAATATCCAGTGAACAGTGTTCAACTACGTACAGTGTTGATTACATTTATAAGCAATTACCTGCAGAAGTAATACGTCTAATTTCCTCTGTACGTACGAATGATTGAGTCCGTTTACACGTGATTTGAATTCAGATATGATTCGAGAGTTACATTTTGTTATTTTAAATAATAATAACAACGTAATTTATATTACGTGCTACTAACCACATTTTATTACGCCTACCGTCGGTTCGATTCCCGGCCAGGTCAGTGATTTTTACCTGGACCTGAGTGCTAGTTCGAGGTCCACTCAGCCTACCTGATTACAATTGAGGAGCTATCTGACGGTGAGATAGCGGGCCCGGTCTAGAAAGCCAAGAATAACGAACGAGAGGATTCGTCGTGCTGACCACACGACATCTCGTAATCTGCAGGCCTTTAGGCTAAGCAGCGATCGCTTGGTAGGCCAAGGTCCTTCGGGGCTGTTGTGCCATGGGGTTTGGTTTGATGTGGTTTTTACCGTTGGTCAAGATTTGATCTCGCAGCGTTAAGTGTAGAAGACGAACTCGTAACCACCTACCTACCTACGTAACTAACGAAATAAATAAATAAATAAATAAATAAATAAATAAATAAATAAATAAATAAATAAATAAATAAATAAATAAATAAATAATGTCGTTGCGCAGTTATCAAGATTGGAAAGACTATGCCCATTCTTTCTCCCGTAGACGGTTTACAGTTGACTTGGTTTTAGAAGTGACAGTGCATTAATACCAAATTAGTGGTAGTGATTATTGTTTTAAGGGGAAATACTACAAGATAAAATTTTCTCCATCCGAATGTTTGAAATATTTCCAGGGTTACACTGCATTTACGGAGCAGGCAGTTGACTTAAGGACATTGTAATTTTGTTTAATTTTGGGTAAAATTTCGAACGTATAATTTTTGAAACCGGATTTGACGATCGACGATTTATATGTATTATTATATTAATAATAAGATACCAAATGAGCTAGGAAACCTTCGTAGAAAACCGAGAAAGTGTCTGCGCGGATTGGGTCACGTAGCTATCAGCTTACATTCGGGTTCGATTCCCACTGTCGGCAACCCTGAAGGTGGTTTTCCGCGGTTTCCCATTTATACACCAGGCCAATTCTGGGGATGGAGCTTACTTAAGAACATGATCGCTACTCTCCCAGCCCTATCGTTTTCCTATTATATCTTCGTCATAAGACTTATCTGTGACGGTGCGGCGTAATGCAAATTGTAAACAAACAAACAAAACCTAAATGTGAACTAGGAAACCTACCCATCATTAAAGCCCAATAACGTCTAAGGTCTTGGTATAAACTAAAAGTGAATTTGTGTTAGTTTTTTGAAGCATATTTAGTATTTTACGGATTACTAAGTCTGTGAAAAAAATTATTCTACTTTTTCAAAACTTTTAGCTTTGACGATTGGCAGGGCTTGATAAATATAATCCTAAGTTGAACATAAATCAACAATAAGTGGCATATTTTATTCTTAAAGATCCTCTATTATGTCACTAAATCTGATAGCAAAGTATTTAATATTACCCCACGATAAGGAATGAGAGAACAAGAAAAGCATACGAATTAGTAAAATATATCTTATAGATATAGTATAAGTGACTGCTACGTGAATTGTGATTATAGGGACGTTTTATTACAGACCCCAGAGATCGTGAAAACTTCATGAAGGTCAACTTACAGCAGACCAAGGTCATACGAAATTCTTGTCCCAGTCTTAGATTTCATTAGGTTTAAGAAAAAGACATTTCGAGAAACACACTGGTAGTTGCCATCCGGGTTCCATTTGTACGGTCAATAATATCATGTGTTCCTTACTTATCATTAACATTTTTCTTAGTTTCATGTTCGGTTTTAGGAATGCCATTTTCATTCTCATACTGGTGTAATTATTTGTTTTTCAGCAAGTGGCTTTTATAATATTCAAATATAGATAGGCCTAATATATATATAAATGACGTTTTGCATAACGAAGTAGACATTGCCCTGGTAGCAACTCTACAATTCAGAAAATTGTAAAATATAAATTTTGAAACGCCATGGTTGGTGGACAGACACAGTTTGTTAACATTTTATATTTCCATGCTTTTAGACCTTTGTGGTTTCCCATTTTCACACCAGGCAAATGCCGGGGCTGTACCTTAATTAAGGCCACGGCCGCTTCCTTCCAACTCCTAGGCCTTTCCTATCCCATCGTCGCCATAAGACCTATCTGTGTCAGTACGACGTAAAGCCTCTAGCAAAAAGAAAAGACCTTTGTGAGTTTTAAACGTTCACTTCTCACAAATTTTAAAATACATCCAAAATGGTAGTAATTCTATATAAATAGCAGTATCTCAGTTGTCATTTGAATTAGATACCCTTTCTAAATTCCAGTATCTTAGATAATAATGTGGTTGTTTAAAATGGCTATTTCTTCGGGGCGTCGACCTAGAAAGATATTTTGCTCCTACTTGCACCATATGTGAGAAACCTGTGTGTATTTTGTAAATGGTGGAAGTGTAAAGTGTTGATTGTGAGGAAAGGAACGTTAAGGACGACACAAACACCCAGTCCCCAGGCCAGGGATATTGATCATTTACAATTAAAGACCCCTGATCCGGACGGGAATTGAAGTCGGGGCCGCCGGGTGACAGGCGGACGCGTTGCTCCCTACACCGCGGGGACGGACACATTAAAGTGTTAAGAAAGGAGATATGTTTTACTCCATCTGGTCTTGGATCTGAAGAAGATTCTTTTACCTGGATATTTTTACAATGTTTATAGTGTTCCACAGATTTAGTCCAGTTTACTGACCGGATGCCCTTCCTGATGCCAACACTATGGGGGGGGGGGCATTCACTATTGCGTGTTGTGGTTATTAATATGGCGTCTTGTGTGAATATGAAGAGAAGTGTATTAAAACAAGTACAAACACTCAGTCCCCAACCCAGACAATTTACATAAACGCAATGAGAATCCTTGACTTTGTCGGGAATCGAACCCGTGACCGTGTTAACTTAAGAGAAGTGCGCTGACCATTCAACCAAGAAACGATCCGAAGAGGGTATACTTGTACCTAATCAAAGTAAGTTGAATCTATGTATTATAATTCTCTTGTGAATATTTAGCGAATATTTTATTTTGTCTGAATATTGGTTAATAGAGTTAATACCTTTATTCAATTTAAATGTCCCTTTTGGTAAGGAACCGTAAAGCAACACTTCATCTTAAACAGCACCTTCATTGCAACCAGCTACTAATATACGGATCAACTTGTCTACTGAAATGAGATTAGCGGAACTCCGCCACTAAACGGCTAGGCTATTAATAACCAGTTTTCAGGTTAGGATACTTTGGCTCTTGGGGACATATGCCACGCATTAATTTAAAAGAACACATGCGGAGGAGAAGCACGAATTAAGTTTATATGAAAAATTGGCCTTGCGCGAGCATAAAATCTGCGACAGTCATTCATATGTGGCCTTAGCTGCCGACACTTCTAGCCAGCGCCAAAACTGAAGGAGAAATGCCCATACATTACACTCAGTGCCACTGGTGTGAAAATTGATGTCCTCTAGCTTGCAGGAAGTGCCTGTGTGTTTTAAGTCCAATGAATGTGTCTGTCTTTCTCCGCCTTTACAAGGTCAAAAATATGAAAATAGGCAGAAATGATGGGGAGTCAATCAACACACAGCTATGTTCGACTTGAACGTCGTTCTTTCTAAATCACTCTCAATCTCTTACACAATTATAACTACAGATGTGACCGTTCGAAAGAATTATACACACACGTGTTTGAATTCTACCGCTGATGTTACATGAAATGTCTTCCTATGGTTTGCCTGTTTAATGGGTGAGAAACACTAGATCACGGCGTTTCTTTGGACATGGTCGCTTCATTCACAGTACCAACCCCAATCTCAAGTGTTTCTTGGTTCAGTATCCTCAGACTTTTTTTTTAATTTTTTGAAAAATATCCACATCCAATGTAGTTATAAGGGCTAAAGTGAAACTACGCTGACTCACATTAGCGCTCGTGTGTTGTTTGAGTCATTAGTCCGCAGACTGGTTTCATGCAGCTGTCCATGCCACCCTATCCTGTGCTAACCTTTTCATTTCTAAGTAACTACTGCATCCTACATCTGCTCTAATCTGCTTGTCATATTCACTTGGTCTACCCCTACCGTTCTTACCACCAACACTTCCTTCAAAAACCAACTGAACAAGTCCTGGGTTTCTTAAGATGTGTCCTATCATTCTATATCTTCTTCTCGTCAAATTTAGCCAAATCGATCTCCTCTCACCAATTCGATTCAGTATCTCTTCATTCGTGATTCGATCTATCCATCTCACCTTCAGCATTCTTCTGTTACACCACATTTCAAAACCTTCTATTCTCTTTCTTTCTGAGCTAGTTATCGTCCATGTTTCACTTCCATACAATGCCACGCTCCACACGAAAGTCTTCAAAAACATCTTTCTAATTCCGATATCAATGTTTGAAGTGAGCAAATTTCTTTTCTTAAGAAAGCTCTTCCTTGCTTGTGCTAATCTGCATTTTATGTCCTCCTTACTTCTGCCATCTCAGCGAGGGATCCCACCTCTACCGCCTCAGGGGCAGTGTCCTGGAGCTTCAGACCCTGGGTCGGGGGATACAACTGGGGAGGATGACCAGTATCTCGCCCAGGCGGCCACACCTGCTATGCTCTACAGGGGCTTGGTGGGGGATGGGAAGATTGAAAGGGATAGACAAGGAAGCGGGAAGGAAGCGGCCGTGGCCTTAAGTTAGGAATCATCCCGGCATTTGCCTGGAGGAGAAGTGGGAAACCGGGAAAACCACTTCCAGGATGACTGAGGTGAGAATCGAACCCAACTCTACTCAGTTGACCTCCCGAGGCTGAGTGGACCCCGTTCCAGCCCTCGTACCACTTTTCAAATTTCGTGGCAGAGCCGGGAATCGAACCCGGCCCTCCGGGGGTGGCAGCCAATCACACTAACCACTACACCACAGAGGCGGACAGCCATGTTTCTACGAATGAAAATTTAATTTAATATTTAAAACCTAGAGCCATTTAATTTATTTTCCTTTAAATATTTAATTAAACATGCGTTTGCAAAATATCGATTGAATTAGCGGAGAGCCATTTTGTTAATTTTAATTATTAAATTAAATATAAGACAATTTGTTCTGGTTGATTTGTTCATATGTCACAATAAATCTAATATGGCAAAATTGAATTAGCCGTCTGTTTAGAACACCCGTCATAATTCATCTGCATCTTGTAGAGTAAGAAGAGAACAACAATTAATTTGTATCATTTTATTTTATTTGTCGTGTGGATTTCAGTGCCGGGATTGTCCGTGAATATGTTCGGCTCGCTTGGTGAAGCTTTCTATTTGACATCCATAGGCGACTTGCGCGTCTGGATGTGGGATGATGAAAATGATGATGATGATGAGGTTTCGGCACATAGCCTACTCCTGTCTAATAACACCAAGAGGTTTCTTCAAGGCCTTACGTCCCCATCGGACGGATAAATCACCATCAACACCGTTATATGCCCTAACACCATGAGCACTGTGGAGAGGTTCGGAATTGAATCCATGCTTTTGGCTCAAAATCTAGTGACTGGAAATTGAATACCACCTCTTCTAACCTGCCAGTTAACATTCTGATGGTGAAACTTTTGTCCACCAACTGGACTCGAATCTAATCACGGTCTCAGCCTACAAAGACTTGACGCCTTAACTATCATGGCTACCAGGCGAGCTAAGGTATTTCGTGAGAAAATTAAATATCCATGGTGGAGCTCTAACCCATCATTTCCCAAATGTAAACCGTTCCGCGTAGCCAATTCTCTCGGCGAGATATTTTGTTGTGTATGGAAATATTCTCTACGGTTGCTCTATTTTCTCGGCCAAAGTCATATGATTGATTGGAGTGTCCTAATAAAGAGCGTGTAAGTTACGAGGTCTACCAACAATGAAAATGCTCACTTCAGCTCTTTGCAAGCAGACATCATGAATAGTACATGGTGCTTGTGTAGGTAACTCTGTAAGGTTAGACACGTCATCTGCGCGTTATATACTGTTCCAATAATGTGGGTGGAGTGATCCTCTGGTGGTCGTAACTCTCTCACTTGAACAATGGGAGCGTGGCCTTGTGGTCAACAGAACACACCTCCCACCCCATTGTGAAACCCAGCACAGCCCAGGCAGCAGACAATCACCCTTGTTATGGCTAGCGACCTCCCTAATTCGGAGCACTTTTAATGAAGATATTTATCAGCAATGAAATAAGAATAATAATAATAATAATAATAATAATAATAATAATAATAATAATAATAATAATGATGCCGTGTGAAGGTAATTAAATGTGACGCAATCTAGTCTGCCAGCGCGTCAATCTCGTCATTCTCTTGTACTCTACGAGATGGCATAGTAACTGGATCTCTTTTGTGCGATATATGACTGAGTTTTAATTACTTTTTCCGAGTAAACACCAGATGTGTCACCAGAGATCTTTTACAATCCGGCATCGTACGACTGTGAGTGTCCAAAGGACTTCTACCCACCCTTCAAAATTTCGACCACCTCTACAGAGTTTGAACCCAAGATCTTGAGCTCGACTCTCTACCCTGATCCACAAAATGATAGAAGATTAAGAAACGTGGTAGCTTCAGTGGTTAAGAGGAGTATACGTTCGAATGATTGCAGTTCATGTCAAGTGCCTAATTGCGAGGTGAAGTTCATGAAGTCGTTGTCCTTGTCGTAGTTATGACTTCAACTCATACAAGAACACAGTGGAAATATTAATATTATTAAATATTATTAAAATATATCAGTCGAGAATGAAAATACCAGTGGGAATCTAACCGAGGAACATTAAATTCTGAACAAAATTTAATTACTAAGTGAACAACACGTACTTTTTCCGAGGATCCTGATTCAATTCTCGGCTCGTCCAAGTATCTCAATCCATGACTGAGGGCTGGAAATGAGACTCACACATCCTCACGAGACCAGCAAAGGGCTTGCCTGATATGAAAGGCAGTGGACGAGGTAATGAAAATCAACCAGTGAGGATAAATATATTCTTACGCTGACCACGTGGAATTCTTAATAACTGCAGGCTATCTGGCTGGGTGACACTCGCCTTAGCAGGTTCTTAGTGGGCTCTATATAGCACGAGATTGTTTGTGCTTGTGGTTCACAGAAAGAAAATAAATTACCATAAATTGTGTTGCAAGTAAGAAGAAACCAAAGATACTGAAACATGTGTCCAAATTTACGCCTATTAATTTCAAAATCCAAGAGCTACATGCTACATGACTTTTTGGCTTGACGACGTTTAAGTGTGATAATTCCTTGTCGTTGGCTTCTGACATATCGGAGGACTCCTGCGGGATAAATTTCCCACATCCCAGTGTCTTTTAACGTCCATAGTAATCGTTGTGGTGTCAAACAGCATCATGCAAAATGATCATTTATTTCCTTGAAATTGCACATGTTTTCAGAAGAAGAAGAAGAAGAAAGCTCGGGTGCTCATCCCGAGGAGGTGCAGCTCTTTTTTAGGCACACCCCCAATGGAGGTGAGCTGCTTGTACCATCTTAAACACATACCAGCCTTCCTGCCATTCTTACATTTCTGACAGTATCGGGAATCGAACCCGGCAACTAATAGTGCTAAACGTTACACTGCGGAGGCGGACATAATAATAATCATAATCATAATAATAATAATAATAATAATACAATCTGCTTTACGTCGCACCGACACAAATAGGTATTATAGCGACGATGGGATAAGAAAGGGCTTGGAGTGGGAAGGAAATGGCCGTGGCCTTAATTAAGGTACAGCCCCATCATTTGCCTGGTATCAAAATGAGAAACCCACTATTTTCCGAATGCTAGGTCACATCCGAGCGCCCCTAACCGCACGGTCAACTCGCATGGTAATAATAATAATAATAATAATAATAATAATAATAATAATAATAATAATGTTGTTACTTTACGTCCCATAACGGCACGTGTGATTTATTTAATACGTTAGTTCATCTTATGATGGTGGTGTGATTATTATTATTATTATTATTATTATTATTATTATTATTATTATTATTATTATTATTATTTACATCTTGTATTTTCAGAAAAGCTACATAACCTTGATTACATACATCCTAAGCGTCTCACAATGTTTTCCCATTCAAACGTCTTAAAGGAATAAGCAAAGAAAAGCGAAGTCATCTCCGTACAGGCCTTGAAGGCCCTTGGAGGGGTGGAAGGTAACCTCGGCACTTGATGGGGTAGAGTGGTTAGCTCCACATCCGGCCGCCTTTGCCCCCAGGAATTAACCTGTTGCTCATTTTTAGTGTAGGCTGAGGGAACCTCAGGGCCATGTGCACCTCCGGAAGTGGAAATCTCGTTTCTTAAATTTTTAAACTTCCTGACGGGGAATCGAACCCACGTCTTTCCGGGTAAACCGAGCACGCCTTTACCGCCTCACCCAAAGGAATAAACACCATCATAATCAATTCCTGGTGTTTTTAATAGCTTCTTAGTAAGTTTGGGAGCGTGAAATGGCGACCATGGAACATCTAGTTTAATATGCATTACTTCCATTTCCTTGCGTCAGTCTTCATTTTCCTATCAGAAATCCCTTGGGCGGTTGTTGTTCTCTGCTGACTCCTAGACTTAAATAATTTTCCCTGGCCTTTCCCTTTCCTTTTTTCGATATGTTCAAAAATACAGGGTTAGCATTCAACGTTAAAATCGAGTTTCTGTGGCTATAATTATGATATCAACAGTCAGATTGATGACCTTTAGAACCTCGTAGAAATTTGTTGATAGATTTAAAATTCATCCTCAATAAATACTGGGCACATTTGTTTTGGAAGTTCAAATAATTTAATAACGAATGTGAGACAAACATTGTAGTTCTTGAAGATGACTTGCTGGGAGATATTAACTTTTTTAGATGGTACTCTGTATATAATGAGCTTCCCTCGCCCAACTCTGGTGTGAGCTCCAGCGTCCAACGAAGCACATTTCCATCATATAATTCCCTTTATGACAACGGGCCAACACAATTATAAATGTCCCTCTGAGCAGCGTGTATTTATCTTCATTCAGTCAGTGAAGTAAGGTAATTTTATAAATGAGATAACTGTCATGCGGTGACAGTGTTCCTCCACGCAGTAAGTAGATGACAGGGAAGTACCATTATGTTCCTGTACATTTCACACTGGAATACAAAATACAGTTCAATGAGTATCATTCAGTGAATAGCTCATTATACTTTTACGGTGTTATTTTTATTGTTATTTGACAATTGCCTCAAGTGCTCAAGTTTGTGCGGCCTAATCCCAGCTAAAACATACGGGAAAAACATATGTCAGTACACTAACTCGGATGTAAAAACTCCTCTTCTGGTCAAAACTTTCGACCTTAGCGTCACTTACGACCGATAGCAGTTGAAGCGATAGGGGGCGGGAGCGTGATGTCTGAATGGTATAATAACTGGCTTCTCATTTAGGCTGTCTTGCTTCAAATCTCGGCCAATGCATGTAATATTCTTGGAGTGAAAAATCGTGTCCCTGTGATTCGGATTTTATACAAAATTGAAGATCCCGTGGCTATGAAAACAATATAAAAGTCGCGTAAAATAAGCAGCTTGCTTGCTGTTTTAGTAGTTCGAGGGGACGTATAACATTATTTATTATTAATTTTATATACGTATTGCTCATAGAAGCCGGCCCCATGGCGTAGCGGTAGCGTGCCTGCCTCTTAACCGGAGGCCCCAGGTTCGATTCCCGGCCAGGTCAGGGATTTTTACCTGGACCTGAGGGCTGATTCGAGGTCCACTCAGCCTACGTGATTAGATTTGAGGAGCTATCTGACGGTGAGATAGCGGTCCCGGTCTAGAAAGCCAAGAATAACGGCCGAGAGGATTAGTCGTGCTGACCACACAACACCTCGTAATCTGCAGACTTTCGGGCTGAACAGTGATCGCTTTGTAGGCCAAGACCCTTTAAGGGCTGTAGTTCCATGGTGTTTGGTTTTTTATTTCTCAAAGAAAACTACCCAAACATACTAATCCCTGCTAACAGGATCAGGACATTTTTAAATGAAATGTTCACCACTGTGGTATGGATTCCACGTAAAATTACACACTCGTGGTTAGATGCAGTCGTATTCTACGTAATTAACGTCCAGACGTTAATTGGGGTTGAAGTGAGAAAACTCGGAAATGTCAATTTCAAGATGATTGAGGAAGAGGATGAAATACTGTTCCTCCTAGTTGTGCTCCTTCAGACTCAGTACAAAAAAAAAAACACATGGCACTACAGCCCTTGAAGGGCCTTGGCCTACCAAGCGACCGCTGCTCAGTCCGAAGGCCTGCAGATTACGAGGTGTCGTGGGGTCAGCACGACGAATCCTCTCGGCCGTTATTCTTGGTTTTCTAGACCGGGGCCGCTATCTCACCGTCAGATAGCTCCTCAATTCTAATCACGTAGGTTGAGTGGACCTCGAACCAGCCCTCAGGTCCAGGTAAAAATCCCTGACCTGGCCGAGAATCGAACCCGGGGCCTCCGGCTGAGAGGCAGGCACGCTACCCCTACACCACGGGGCCGGCAGTATACCCTGTTTAAAATCCTCAAATTAGGCCTAAGTTCACGACAGAGTTGGAATACAAACCCTAAACAATAGGGCATGGAATCACTGTCGTAACTCCAAGATCATGCGGCAGATCTAGTCAATATATTTCATTCCTCTTGGAGTAAGTTCCGACCACTGCAGAATATTTCCGATTGGCCTTGTAATGTATTCCTTGTCACGTTCAGATGTACCGTTATGTTGAAATGACATATTTCTGTAGCATCAACGTTCTTACTTTCTATGTCAGACTCGTTGGCTGAATGGTCAGCGCACTGGTCTACGGTTCAGAGGGTTCCGGGTTCGATTCCCGACCGGGTCGGAGATTTTAATCGCTTCTGATTAATTCTTCTGACTCTGGGACTGGGTGTTTGTGTCCGTTACAACACTCTCCTCTCCATATTCACACAACACATTACACCACCAACCACCACAGAAACACGCAATAGTGATCACATCCCTTCATATACGGTTGGCGTCAGGAAGGGCATCCGACCGTAAAACAGGGCCAAATCCACATGTTCGACTCAGTTCACACTCGCGACCCCACAGGTGTGTGAAAAGCGGTAGAAAAGAATAATAAGGACATTTTTACTTTCTATGTTAATTCCAGTCCTCTTGATATTAGGTTTGCGAGGTCTAATATTAATTTAATTTTTACGCATTTCATGCCCTTTTCCTGCTTCCTGCAGGCGCATTTCGACGTTCCCACGTTTATCTCTACAAGGTGGCAGAAACCTCAGAGCTTCATTGGACGACTTACTGCTAAATTTAATTAACAAACAGAATGTGTCGCCAGTGATAATTTTTGCATGAAGACATCGTACAACATGAAGTGCTGAAATGACTTTCTACGTCTTTTAAAATCTCACTATCTCTGCTGGGACTGAACCCACAATCTTAGAATACGAAGGACACCAGTCTGTCTCATAATATCCACACAGGGAGTTATGGCGATAGTAACACAGATTTATCAAACTCTATTTATCAGCATTTTACGTTGCCATTATACCGAACGAGGGGCTACCAGGCTGATGCGGTAAAGGCGTGCTCGATTCACCCGGAAGGTTGTGTGTTCGATTTCCCATCAGAAAGTCCAGTAATTTAAGAAAAGAAATTTCCACTTCCAGAGGTGCACATGGCCCTGGCGTTCACTCAGCCTACACCGAAAATGAGTACCAAATTAATTCCTGGGGTCAAAGGCGGTCGAGCGTAGCGCTGACCACTCTACCTCACAAGTGCCGAGGTTACGTATAGCATAGACCTTTATCTTCCACCTCTGCAAGGGCCTCCGTGATATATACGGAGATAACTTTACCTTGCTTTTATTATACCGACAGAAATTAATGTGTCCTAGCTACAACCAGGGAGATATTTTATCTAGGCCTGAAAATTGGAAGTTAACAGTCTAATTTTTCTGTTTGCTGAGTTGGACGTCAGTGCAGCTGGAATCTTCCATCATGAATCGCTAGAGACTGAACCAGTAGCAGCATTACACATATGCCGCAGGACATGGCCATCCTCCCACTCCGCCCCATTAGCTATTCTGTTTGTGAGGCTCATGGGTGTCGGGATCAGTTAGCAGCGATGTTAAGACGTCCTCTTAACGAAATAGACAGTAAAGGAGAGCTCGTGGAGGACAGGAACCAGAACGAGAAAAAGGAAAAGTAGAAAATCTGAAAGGAAATGCACTGAGCGATGCTGGTGGGAGAATTCCTTGGAGACACAAGTTGGAGTATATCGCAAAAAATCTCTTCCAAGGTCCCTCTATCGCTGACATTTTATCTTTCTCCTTCTCAGGGAACAATGTTTTCCCTCGTTTCATTTAACTTTCTTGACGTCATGGTGTATCGTTGTATCCCTTCGGACAATAATTCCTTTTTTTTTTTTTTTTACCTTAAAACCATAATAATCGTATTCAGTCTGTTGCTCATAAATTGAGTAAAAACGCGATCAAAATTGAAATACCTCCCCTAGTTTAGTGTAGTATTTAAACCTTACACATCATTCTAAATGTAGACTAGGAACTATTTGTGAGACTTATTCAAGCATGTATGTTGTTATTCAGCCCGAAGACCGATTTAAACCTCAATAGCTCTACCATCAGCTGTCACAGATGGCCTAAAATGAAGAGTTTATATATATTTTATGCGCCCCATCTATACATATAAATGATACTATTTTTCTTAAGGAAGGTACAACTACACGGAAGATGTGTATTATATATTACACAGAGAGAAAAAATCAAAACATTAAATAAATAGATAATATAAATACCACTATTACCTGAATGTCGTGAAAATACCTCACATACGCTATAAAACTAAAAATTACTTCTCTTCGCAGAATAATTTGTCAATGAATTTCGTGAAAGTAGAGATATTCACTGTCTTCGGGCTGAATAACAACATGCATGCTTGAATAAGTCTCACAAATAGTTCTTGTTTATGGCCTAGCCTACATTTACAATGATGTGTAAGGTTTAAATACTACACTAAACTAGGGGAGGTATTTCAATTGCCAACTGAATGACCGAGCGAGCTGGCTGTGCGGTTAGGGCCACGCGGCTGTCAGCTTGCATCCGGGAGATAGTGGGTTCGAACACCACTGCCGGCAGCCCTGAAGATCGTTTTCCGTGGTTTCTCATTTTCACACCAGATAAATGTTTCGGCTGTAACTTAATGAAGCCCACGGTCGCCTCCTTCCCACTCCTAGGCCTTTAATATTCGATCGTCGCCATAAAACATTTCTGTGTCGGTGCGACGTAAAGCAGCTTGCAACTGAATGATACCGATTTCCTACCCATGTCTAATGCTTTCCTGAGCCATTATTCCAGTATTACAGAAGTAGATATCAACATATATTATTTAACCGTACTTGAAGTTGCATAGAAGTAAAAGTAGCCGTATGTTTTGTACAAAGGAGCCAAACACTGAACAGTAGACTACGAGCTTTAGCCAGCTGAAAGTGCCAGGTGTCTATCTTTGAAAGACGATAGGTTAGTTAAATTGGAAAACTTTGACTCTCATAAATATGTGCATTTAGTCGTATTAAGTGGTAAGATGCAAAAATATTTCGAACTTGAGTCATGTCGTTCTTTAAAAAATAATACCCCTCAGCTTTGGTACAATTGCAATGTAACAGCACACTATTTCAACTACTAAATCTGCGTTACCAATCAAATCCATTGTAATTTCTTCAGTATACCAAGAAAGGTATTAAAATAACGTTTATCAAACAATCCGACCCCCTCCCACTATTAATACTCTAGAAGGATGGCAGCATTTTGCAATGTTCTAACAATAACACAGCATATGTGTAAGAAGGAAAAGCAAGCAAGAAAACAAACAAAAATAATTTAAGTTTCACAACACTTGTAATATAATGGTCGTGATGGGTACATGAAGAATGTATTTAACGTACGTACGGACCTATATATTAAACAGGGATCCCATAGGGAAGGGTAAGTGAATGTCTTTCATCATACTCTCAACAACACAGTATTGATGTAACAGTCAGACCGTGGGAGATTACCAAAAACAATTTTAACAACGGGAGTATCATCACAGTTGACTCAGAGGTCAACTCTTGAGGTATAATTGAAGAATATTGCTTAGGTTTATCTTCTCTTAAATGATGTATACTTAATGATTGTGGCATCTACCGATAAACTGGTTTGATATAGATCTACACATAAACCTTTCCTGTACTTCATCATTACGTAACCATTGCATTGTTCATCTACTCCAATCTGTTTGTCGTACTCAGTCTATCTCTCCTTGTGATTTAAGTTTGCTAAATTCGCTTATTTCCCACCAACCTGATACAGCAAAGAGGTATATTAGCGTTCTATTTTCAAAACACCTGCACACCCCTTTGACATTGAGTATCACAGGCGGTCTGTTCGGTAACGTCTTGTTTTGTTCTAATAACGATCGTCTTGTGGAAGACATTAAAGCTGGCACACAAACGTACGAGATCTTAGATAGAGAAGTACTTGTTGAAATGTTTATTATGCTGTCTATAGCTCTCCCGTGCCATTCAGCGGGGGAAACAACAAGCCATTATTGGCACTAATTGCTTAAATGATGAAAGTAATGACAAATGAGACAGACCTGCTTACATGAAACTATAGTGTGACTAGGAAGTCGGTTTACGAACGTAACAAATCAAATATAAGAGATAATCTCAGTATAAGGCGAATAATATAATGCTCATTCCTCTAGTTTCGCGGGCTGTATCATTGGTAATACAGTTAATTTATCTTCTGATAAGAAATTAACTAAGTACAATTTACATAATATCTTGGTTCATACATATAACATAAATCTCTTTCTTGTACCCAGGGGCTGCCTAAACAAGGCGTGCTCAATTCTCCTAGAAGAACATGGGTTTGATTCTTTTTGAGGCAGTTGAAAAATTTGGAAACGATAATTCTACTGGTAGAATGGCTCATGATCCTGAGATTCACTCATCCTACATCAGAAATGAGTATCAGGTATATTCTTGGTGGCAAAAGCAACCGAGCATAAAGCTAATCACACACTTGCACATACTGTAGTGTTGGTGTTACGGATAGTGGAAGCCTTTACCTTCCACTCTTCCAAGGGCCTTATGGCGTGTACGGAGAGGGATTTGTTTGTTATTATTCCTTACATTCAGAAAGAGATAAGTGCATAAGGAAATTAGGACACGCCATTCATGTGTTTTACTTTGTTTTACATAGTTTTACTTTGAGTAGCATAAATTGATTATTGCCTTAAAATTACAATACTCCCATTAACATTGGTAGGTTTTCCGCGACAAAGGGAATGGATTGGAAAGGATGTAGCCCCGACAGTTGTTTGGCAGATTGTGTGTGCCTGTATTCGACTTGCAAACGCCAACTAGATCCGAGTGTATGTTATCACATGTTCGATCCCAGTTGTGGTCACTGGCATTTAAAATGACGAGAAAATCCAGAGAACGCCTTGACATTTAAGTGTAATAGGAAAGAGAAGCTTTACACATTTTCATCTCATCCTACTAAATTATTGTACCATTCTAATCCATATGAATAGTGTTCTCTTTTCACAACTGAGCGCACTGGTGTCACCATTTAGGGGACTACCTAGTTGCAGTATTACAGCCGTGCTTTCTTTCCCCGGATGGATATAGATTCCATTCACGTCACGAGACTTCGTCTTACGGAGAGGCACATGGACTTCAGAAGAAATGAATGTAAGTTATTTCTGTGGAACGAAGGGGGCTAAGTATAAAGCTAACCAATCTACCTCACTTTGCGACGACTCATTTTTTTGCCTGTGTGATGGCTTTCATTTTCTTATGGTATCATGTTTTTAGTGCAATTAGTCATGTTCATCTTATATTCGATCCTCTGAGTGTAGTCCATTGGTGGAAAAGTCACTATCGAAGCTTGATTACAATAGTGATTACAACATCTACGGAAAACTCTTAAATAATCCTCTTTTATTTTATCTTCCGGGAGAATGTTATTGATACTGACTTCTATTTAATATTCATAAATATGTAATTCCCAGTGTAGGACCACAAAAAGAAGTTACAGGAAGTCTAAATCATAAGCTATTTTCTTACTATATACTAAGATTTGTAACATCTGAAGCCATCTCTTTTCCGTTTTGAATCAGTTAATTTATAACTGCCAGGTTCTTTAGTATGCGGGAGTAGATGCAAAGGAGGACGTCATTAAGATAAGTCCCAGATCTCAAGTTCGTAAGTATTTCAATAGAAATAAACATAATTTCTAAATATTTGAGTGTGATTTCATAGAATCTAATTATGTTCCTTCAAGATCGAAACATGTCGTTCTATTTTAATTAAATTGTTTCTTTTGCAGGTGTAATACTGTTACCATATGTTTTCTCATTCAAGTACTTCATAAATTTATTTATTCAAAGTTAGTTTCGGCAGACTGAAGGGCCTAACAGTTATAAAATATCTACTAAGACACATTTCTCACAGAATTCTTAGGATCCTTCCAGCGTTTTCATGGTGTTAAAATGGGAAACGACAGAGAAAACACATTTTCAGCGCTGCCAACAATGGGGTTAGAAACCACTCTCTTGGAATGCAAGCTTACAGGTACGTGACCCGAACCGCACAACCAACTCGCTTAGTGTACAGGCTGTATTGCTTATTGTCGTGATCTATATTTCCAGCAGTGTGTCAGGTCTCACCTCACTGATTTTTATGTAAACATACGGTTATTATATGGTTATGATTACTTTCAACACTCCGGTGAATCTACAAGTTACTGATAAGGACATCTTCAATGCATGTTTCTTTTAAACAAATTAATTTGTATTTTATTCATTATCCATTGTTAGAAGTATGTCTCAACAGAAACGAAAGAGTTCAAACATTTCGAAGAGCATGTTTCTTAAATGGAACGTCGGATAGTACGCAGAGATTATACTAAATTGTATTAATGAAAATCAAGTTTTTGTAACGCAATATAATATCTGGGGATTAAAAAGGTAATATTGTAAATAACTGATTCATACGAACAGCATGTTCAAACATACTTGCTTGTTCTGCATATGATCATATATTAAACTATTTTGCCTCAGCGGACCGTCTGGTGTGAACAGGAGCTAATAATATACTGTATCTACAACGTGTGCTGCAGAGAAGCATAACTTTCCCCTGTGCTTTGCACTGCGGGCCTGTATCATGTACCCGTATTATGGATATGTAAGAAATATTTTGAAAGTGTTACCTTATTACTATGAGTGTGCCTCCGTGGTTCAGGCGGCATCGCATCGCCCGCTCACCGCTGGGTTGCGTGGTAGGAATCCCGTTCACATCGTTGAGATTTGTGCTAGAAAAAGCAGTGGGACAGGTTTTCTACGGGTACTTCAGTTTTTTCTGTCATCTTTCATTCCAACAATACTCTCCAACATAATTTTATTTCATCCGTCAGTCATTAATCATTTCCCCAGAGGGGTGGGACAGGCTTCGGCATCGGAACTCTCCCTACCCTCGCCGCTAGATGGGGTCTTCATTCATTCTATTCCTGATACGGTTGAAACTTGAAACAGGTTATGGGTTGTTTTTTACTACTGTACACTGATTTTATTCTATTGTGAAAGCCAAGTTATAACCTTCACCTTCACCTGCATTCTAAACCTTGAACTCGGTATGAAATACCCAGAACTGGTATTAGAATGATGTGTCAGTAGTATCGAAAGGATAACCAAGAAAATATGTGGAAGAAATTTTGCTCTCAGCCATTGTGTACGTTGTATTTTCTGCTTCCCTATTTACAATCTGGTCATCATTTATTATTATTATTATTATTATTATTATTATTATTATTATTATTATTATTATTATTATTATTATTATTATTATTGCATATAGTTGATTACACCTTACATGCACTAAATATATGACGTTATTGCTCAATGCTTTAAGTCTTCAAAACGAAATAATAATAATAATAATAATAATAATAATAATCACATTCTAAGAAACCACAGCCACCAACCCTGATTCATCGCCTCCCATCCGAGAAGAAATCGGACTGATTATCTGTTCACTCAAAAGCAACAAATTACCTGGTGAGGACAACCCGATCGCCGAACCCTGGAAATAAGCGGGTAACCAGATGATCGATAAACTGAGATAATCTGCGAGGTCTGGAAAGCAGAGGAATTTCCAAATTGCTGGACTTTAGTCTGACACATGCTCTTCATATAAACGGTGAAGAAACACACGTGAATAACTGAGATGTCTTGCTACTTTCAATTATGTATATGATCCTCTTAAAAGCCCTAAAATTCACGCCAGAGTAATAACTTGGTTGTTTAACTAGGAGGCTACCGAAGAGAGTTCGGGAAAGTCCGCTCGTGTGTTGAACAGATCATGAATCTTAAATCCATGCTCTCGTGCCTGAAACTTAGGATTATTTTTTTCTTCCTGAATTCCTTTTTTAAAAGTTCTACGACTCGATTGACCGAATCACTTTAATTAAAGTTCTGAAGGAAATTGCCTTGAACAGTAAAACAAGATTGATCATTCACAGACCCTGATGGATTCCGAACCCACAATTACAGGCTTTAAGTGACCTTATTTGTTCTTTAAAACAGCATCGACACGTTTTGACATGATTTCCAACAAGTTTTCTCAAATATTGTTCACCATTAAACCACACCTTGATAAGCGAAAATTATCATGCTCACTTTCATCCATCTCGTAGTTTCACCACTTTCTTCTTACAAATGATCCATAAATTTTCGATCAGGTTGATATCGAGTGAGTAGCCGGCTTAAGTGAGCATTTCGATGATTTTGTCTTCAACAAATTTATTGCTCAACGCTGAAAGGCACAACAGTCTATAATAAAGATGTATGAATGCATGTATGTAGAATGTATTTACTTTTTCAGTTCTTGTTGGGAAATACTTTCACCATCTGGAGAAGTTTTTTGTAACTCACTACCCAATTTCCAGTATTTCTGTGTAGTGGCTACTTTTCATCATACTCTTAAAAAGGACTCGGGCAGCTTGTAGGAAAAATATCCCCAGGACATCACTTTTGGAGGATATTTACGTGCTGGTTTAATATAGGACGGTGACGTTTATTCTAATGTTTATTTACGTGCTGGTTTAATATAGGACAGTGACGTTTATTCTAATGTTTATTTACGTGCTGGTTTAATATAGGACAGTGACGTTTATTCTAATGTTTATTTACGTGCTGGTTTAATATAGGACGGTGACGTTTATTCTAATGTTTATTTACGTGCTGGTTTAATATAGGACGGTGACGTTTATTCTAATGTTTATTTACGTGCTGGTTTAATATAGGACAGTGACGTTTATTCTAATGTTTATTTACGTGCTGGTTTAATATAGGACGACCGGGCGAGTTGGCCGTGCGTGTAGAGGCGCGCGGCTGTGAGCTTGCATCCGGGAGATAGTAGGTTCGAATCCCACTATCGGCAGCCCTGAAGATGGTTTTCCGTGGTTTCCCATTTTCACACCAGGCAAATGCTGGGGCTGTACCTTAATTAAGGCCACGGCCGCTTCCTTCCAACTCCTAGGCCTTTCCTATCCCATCGTCGCCATAAGACCTATCTGTGTCGGTGCGACGTAAAGCCAGTAGCAAAAAAAAATATAGGACGGTGACGTTTATTCTAATGTTTATTTACGTGCTGGTTTAATATAGGACAGTGACGTTTATTCTAATGTTTATTTACGTGCTGGTTTAATATAGGACAGTGACGTTTATTCTAATATTTATTTACGTGCTGGTTTAATATAGGACGGTAACGTTTATTTACGTGCTGGTTTAATATAGGACAGTGACGTTTATTCTAATGTTTATTTATGTGCTGGTTTAATATAGGACAGTGACGTTTATTCTAATGTTTATTTACGTGCTGGTTTAATATAGGACAGTGACGTTTATTCTAATGTTTATTTACGTGCTGGTTTAATATAGGACAGTGACGTTTATTCTAATGTTTATTTACGTGCTGGTTTAATATAGGACGGTGACGTTTATTCTAATGTTTATTTACGTGCTGGTTTAATATAGGACAGTGACGTTTATTCTAATGTTTATTTACGTGCTGGTTTAATATAGGACGGTGACGTTTATTTACGTGCTGGTTTAATATAGGACAGTGACGTTTATTCTAATGTTTATTTACGTGCTGGTTTAATATAGGACGGTGACGTTTATTTACGTGCTGGTTTAATATAGGACAGTGACGTTTATTCTAATGTTTATTTACGCACATAAGGAAAACGCTGAATAGAAACTTCGAAATGCCTTTCATATGAAAATACGACTTCCTTACGGTCTTCCACAGTCCAGTCCTTATACAGTTTAGCTGATATCAATCACTTGTTGCGCATAGAGTCCGTCAGAAGCTGCTTCTTTGCTGGTCTGCGTGCTCTTCTTTCTGCCTCAAACAGTCTGCGGTGAACTGTTGCAACGAAAACATTTCGCCAACTCCGACTTAAATCTCTGTTTAGGTCAACAGGTGAGAGCCTTGGGCTTACTTTCCACTTTCCATTGAGTAAACGATCATCGTTTGAGGGAGTTTTACGTTTCCGAGCTCGGTTTCCTTCCTTCAGTGATAACAAGTCCCATGTTCCTCGGTATCGCTTTAGAATTTTATTTACCATAGCCACACCACATTTGAAGAAATTTGTGTTTGTGTCATACGTATATCGTTGATGCTGTGTCAAAACCACGAAGGGGACAATGCTTACAGTACCATACCCACTCCTAGAGTATGATGAATTTATACATGCGCATAGGAAAATGGCCTCAACGAAAACTGTACTGATAGACTGCATATCAATATGTGGCTGGGAGGCGTGTCTAGTCTTAACGAAAATATTGGATAGGAAGAGCATTGTCACATTCGTGGTTTTGGTACAGCAGTTACGATATGCTCAGCGAATGTCACAACTTTTGACCTTTTCCACCGTTTGGTGACCACTATCAATTTAGAGTACAATAACATGCCACAATACTGTAAACGTATAAAATTTTACCCGGAGATATTCAATTATTTACTGCCTTATGATGAACATCCAACAATGTCCAATAATGTTAATAAGAATACAACCAAACACCTACAAGGCGATTGGCCCGAAATAGGAAACGGTACTAGGCGGGGATGGACAATACTGCCAACATTATTTAAGACTGTGTTCGGATTAATTTGCATGCTAATGTACCCGCGAATGGCGCGAAGAACTGAATAAACAAGATATCGAAAACGGAGTTAGACTGGGCTGTAGGAGTAAGAACGTGACAATCTACTATCTAGCGTTTTTAAATGATTCTCGTATTGTATCCGGTTATATTGGCACACCTGTAAACAAATCAACCGACCTCAAAACACAAGCGGTAAAGCCTGGTCTCCAGATTTCCTTTGAGAACGGAGTTCTTAAAGAACATCAAGCTACCGATGGAGCGCGGGAGAATGAAAAAGTTAAAATATCTGGGCAAGTGAATAGAGCCTAACTTATTTGAAAAGAAGCATTCGTATCCAGGATCAACAAGATGGAAATGGCATACCAACTAACCAAAGATATCTACGATAAACGATCAGTGTCCTTCAACGCCAAGCTTCAAAACTACTGTAAAAGTCGTTCAGCCAGTGGCCCTCCCTCTGTACGTAGCGTCGTGATAAATGAGAAATATTTGGTAAAAAAAAAAAAGCTAGAAGCCTACAAAAGGAGTATCCTGAGAAGTATTCTTCCCAGGCAAAGTAAACTTTAAGTAGAAGTAAAGACAAAACCATGAACGATATTCATATACGGTCAAGATAAAGGAAACCATTCGAGAAACAAGGTTGGCTTTCCACAGTCACGTGATACGAGAAAGTTCAGAAAGACTGTCCAATTGCACATTTGACTACTTTCTGGTTAAGAAGATGGACTGAGCCTGGTTCACCGATGTGATAGAGGACTTAGAAGAAGTATGGGTCAGACGTGGTAACATCCTTAAACGCGATCACTTTTGAAAGAAACTTGGAGGACACCGTGGTTTCTAGGAAAAGCCCAAAGTGAAAACAGGCAAGAAGAGAGAAAAACGAATGCGGGAATAGTGGGCAAAGGTTAAAGACCGTGAAAGAAAACTTTAAAATATTGTGGTCCGTCGCTATTAGAACTGAAATAATAATATTTCTTTGCATTCGGGAGGTAGTGGGTTCGAACCCCCCTGTTGGCAGTCCTGAAGATGGTTTCCGTTGTTTCCCATTTCCACACCAGGCAAATGATGGGGCTGTACTTTAATAAAGACCATGGTCGCTTCCTTCCCTTTCCTGTCCCATGGTCATCATAAGACCTATCTGTGTAGGTGCGACGTTAAGCCAAATTGTAAAATAAAAAATAAAGAATTTGGTCGATTATAGACCGCTTAGAACCTACGACTATAGCGCAGTATTTTTCACTTGATCACAGAACTTCTTCATACGTCGGCTTATCGCTTGCCTCTGTTTATCAATAACAATTTCCGAGGTTCACATCGAATTTGCAAAAGCGAAAAATCCACAGAAGTCATCTGTTGGTGGAAGGCCACCCTATCATTTATGATGTCATCTCTGATCTTCAGTCTTTGTAGATCCCATCGCATCTCTTCCAGCCAACCGGTGGGGTGTTTTAATGTTGCAATCAAAACTACTCTTTATTAGCCTGTCATTGTTCATTCTGTGAAGGTGACCATAAAATTGTAGTCTTCATCTTTAAGCGTTATGTGTAATTTTTATATATTTCTTTTTATCCGAGTATTTTTATCCTTTTGGAGTCTCAGAATTTCCCTAAGTATTTTCCAGTTTCTCTTGTTCACCTAGTTTTTTCAACGTTAAACATTCTGATCCATATAATATTCTGGTTTAATTATAGTTGTGCAGTGCCTGATTTTTGCCTGGAAAGATATCGATCGTTTGTTGTAAGGGTGTTGAGTTGAGGGAGCTCTTTATTATCTCTTAGCTGGTTGTGTTGCCGAGTCCGTTTTACTGGATACATTCTCCCAGATATTTAAATTTAAATTTTGTTAAGTACCTTTATCCACTGTGTCTATGTTCAATATATTATCTAAAATTTGAATACCAGTTTTAATGGCTATCTGATGTAGAATTTCCACCACTATTTGTGCTTGTAATTTATTCTCCTTAATTATTGCTATATCATCTGCAATGGCAAGACATTTCACTGCAAATCTTCCTTTTGGTTGCCCCAAATGGATTACTTGGATGTTTTGTTCATGTAATCTAATTTTCCATTCCCTCTTTATTTGTTCAGTACCAAATTAAAGAGAATTGATGAATGTCTATCACCTTGTCGAAATCCAGTCTAGATTTTGAAGGGATCTGAGAGTTCATTTAGAAAACTAACTCGTGAGGCTTCATCTGTGAATATTTTGTTCGACCAGTTTTCTCTTATTTCAATATATCCTTAATTCTGTTAGAGTTAGGAATACGGATTGCCTATCTAGTGAACCATAATCTTCCTTGGAATCAAAGAAAGAGACCACTGTGTTGAGGTTACGTAATGTAATGTTCTGATTGTACGGATTGTTCTCTGTACAAAATCGACCATTTCGAAGTAGAGCTTGGTACTCACCAATAGTGTATTCTGCTTGTTGTTCTAGATTGTGTAACGCTTTAGAAAGAATTTCGTAAGATATTGGCTGTAAGGAAATACCTCCATAATTGTTGGAGTCTGTCGTTTTCCCTTCCATGTGCAAGGGGTGATTATGGGCTGTTTCTGATCATGTAGTATTTTTCCTTTTTCCCATCTTTACCAGGCGCCTTATTATGTTTAAGGTGGTGAATACATGGCTCTGTCTACTGTAGAGTTGGTGGTTCGAACGGAGGCTTCTCCTGATGTGGCGATGTAAAATGTTGTCTCTCTAACGCTTCACAGTTAAGTATTTCCTCGAAGTATTCTGCAAGTAATTCCAGTTGTCCTTATTATTAGTGACCAGTCTCCCTGTTTAATCCTTAAAGTGAAGGTTCAGTGGTTTGTAACCTTGCGTATCTACACTAAATACTTCGTAGAATTCTCTACTATTGTACGTTTTAAAATCATCTAATTCTTCCAATCCCTTCTCATCATAATTACGTTTATTTTGTGGATGCCTGTTTTCCAATCTCTACGAAATTAGTCCAGTTATCCGCTTTATTCCTCGAATTCCATACCCGACAGTTGCGAGTCTATATTTGATCGCTGTCTCACATGCTGTATTCCACTATCAGTGTTTCCTTTTGCTTGGTGGCTGTCCCAATTCCTTAGCTGATTCCATCATTACATCATTGATCTCTTCCCATTTCCTCATACCTTCTGTATAGAGTTTATTGATAAATTCGATCTTAGTGTCTGATAACTCTCTTGTAGCTCCTTTAAGGATTGGTGGGAGTTTTGATTTTGGATTTATTTGGCTCGAATTTTGTTTTGATCTCTGTCAAAAAATGGACAGAGTCATTGTTCAGTTCTCGTTTACTTTAACATTTATGATTTCTATGAAGTTCTGTTTAATAATTCCAACATGATCTAATTGATACGAATCTAAATGTTTGTTTGGAGACGATCAAATTTTATTTCATCTAAAAAGAGTCTGCAAAAACTTATGATTCTCTCTCTCCATTTCATTTGTACGATTATGAGCTGTAAAGTCGTCCACTAAGTTTCTTTTCTTTGCCAATATGTACATTAAATTCTCGTACTAGTAATTTAACAGACGCCTTTGATACCGCCCCTAACATGGGGAACAGACGCTATCAGATAAACGCTGATATCAGTTTAATCAAAACTGATACCTTTAACTCAATTCATCCCGACCACTGGGCTGCCTGTTCCATCATCTATACTGTACCGAAGTCTACGTTGTCCACCACAGTTGCCGTTGAGGTCTTCACCTTAACCCTGGTAAGTTCTTTGTATGGGACTATCAGCCGGGCCAGCTGGACCAAGATATTTAAAGAGGTGCTACTCATCTACCGCTCACCCTTTGTCCTGGCTTGTGACAGACGTTACCTGTCTATCCAAAAATAAGACCAAGGTTGGCGGGGTTAATAATAATAATAATAATAATAATAATAATAATAATAATAATAATAATAATCATCATCATCATCATCATCATCATCGCCGTTATCATCATCAATCGCCCCATAAGAAAGTAAATCGTCTGACTCCATTGCAGAAACCTCAACTGACGCGTTTGAAAACCCAGGGCGTGTTCGTCTGCATAATTGATCAGTTTTAAAGATTACCTTACGACTTTAGTACAAAATTGTTGAGTAAACCCTGCTTTTGCTGTTATAGGAATCTAAATTATAATTAGTAAATTGAATACACATAGAGGATGTTATACAGTGGTATAGCTATTAACTAATTATGATGAACGAACATAGAGCCATTTCACAGTATATTGCTATTATGTCCCCTACGGATAGCTACCATGAAAGAAATCACTAGACAGATTTAATGAAAATTTAATTCAACACCTACATGTATGTATAGGCTTGACACACACACACAGTGTTAAACCAAAGCATCAGATTGTAATAATATTATATTGAACAACTTTGACATAATTATGATGTCAGTACTGAGTTTCTTTTTCTATAGCTGAGATTCGCTACATATTCCGTAACCGTTACAAAGAAGCAGTCGCAATACATTCTGGAAAGAGTATAGTTGTAATAATTGATAATTACATATCATTAGAAATATGTGTCGCAGCAACCCGCTAGGATCACCGGGCCGGTCAGAGTGCCGACACACTCAGCTGTATTGCTTGACATTCATGAGCAGGTCCACTGACTATTTATTAAACAGTTCCTCAGTTGATCTCAGGAGACTGAGTGGACACAGAATTAAAATCTCTGTACAGGCCGGCAATAGAACGTAGGGGTAAGGGACAGGCACGCCTCCCCTGCCGCTGCCTACCCCCTACATATATTTTATTCTAATTTCAAAATTGCATTCGAGAAAAGTGGTCATAGACTTGAATTTTATCTGTTAAGTACCGAGCTCGATAGCTGTAGTCGCTTAAGTGCGGCCAGTATCCAGTAATCGGGAGATTGTGGGTTCGAGCCCCACTGTCGGCAGCCCTGAAGATGGTTTTTCCGTGGTTTCCCATTTTCACACCAGGCAAATGCTGGGGCTGTACCTTAATTAAGGCCACGGCCGCTTCCTTCGCATTCCTAGGCCTTTCCTATCCCATCGTCGCCATAAGACATATCTGTGTCGGTGCGACGTAAAGCAAATAGCAAGAAAGAATATCTGTTAAGTCTTCAGCCCAAAGGCTGGTTGGATCCACAAATAATACCACCAAGCGTTATGCGGTAATGTGTAAACCATAAAAACCGATGTCGACGCTGTAATACGGTGTACAAGATAAACGGTTTGCTTTCATCACTGGGTCAGCAGGTGTTATTGCAGCATGGCTGTCTCTTTGAGTAGCGCCTTTCATAACATCCAGGCGCACTAATCGTGCTCAGAATGACACTACTAAACACCACCTTGCCTCGGCAGCTTCCATACTGTCAAAACCATAAATGAGATTGAGACTTCTTTGTAAGCTACATTTTGCCTTGGCCTGTACCAAGAAATCTATGCAAAAGTATTGCATCCATCAATGCATAGCAACATAGCAACCGGCATTCTTTTCTCGAGATTATCTTAGAACTTTTACATGCATTGTTCAGAAACCTACTACTGCCATGTGCAACGAAATTGCAGCTAGTAACTTGAGTGCTCATATAAGGAGAGTAATTACTGTTATTTGTTTTACGCCATACTAACTATATTGTTACGGTTTTCGGAGACGCCGAGTTGTCGGAATTTTGTCTTGCAGGAGTTCTTTTACGTGTCAGTAAATCTACCAACACGAGGCTGACGTTTTTGAGCATCTTCAAATACTAGCAGACTAAGCCAGGTTTGAACCTGGCGAGTTCGGCTCAGAAGGCCGCCGCCCTACTGACCGAGCTACTCAGCCTGGCAGAAGTACAGTCACCGGGGGAGTTGGTCCTGCGGTTGGGAACGCTCGGCTGTGAGATTGCATCCGGGAGATAGTGGGGTTGAACCCCGCTATTGGCAAACCTGAAGATTGTTTTCCGTGGTTTTCCATTTTCATAGCAGGCCTTTCCTAACCCATCGACACCATACTACCTATATGTATCGGTGCGTCGTAAAGCTTAATTGTGAAAAAGATGTAGAGTAACATACAGACGAGTTACACGGATAATTTTGGGGTTTGTTCACTCTGAGGTTGACCACCATCCATGTTAAGATTTACATATTGTGTGATAGTAAGGTCTTATGCTGAACTGAATCAAGTGACACCGACCAAAAGAAAGGTTGCTATTGGCTTACGTCGCACCAACACAAATATGTCTTACGGCGACGATGGGACAGGAAACGGCTAGGACTGGGGAGGAAGCGGCCGTGGCCTTAATTTAGGTACAGCCCCATAATTTGACTGGTTTGAAAGGGAAACCACGGAAAACCATCTTCAGTTCGGTCGACAGTGGGGTTCGAACCCACTATCTCCTGAATACTGGATACTGGGCACACTTAAGCGACTGCAGCTATCGAGCTCGGTTGAAATATTTATACTGTAACAAAGGGAAGCGAATTACAGATGGGAGATTATCTGCGTGTGGATACGGAGACATACTGTAAATTATTAACGCTAGTGACCCCAGAAACAAGAAAAGAAGACACTGCCATGTGGAAAGGTATCACTCCGCACGAGGCGTTCACCACAACGTAAGGAATTTTAGCGACGGGGTGGCGCTACCAGGATCTTGAGCTCACAATAATAACGTCTAAAGAAGCTCCTAGTCGACTTATACCGGAAACATGTCGAGCTATATACAAAGTTTTGAAGAAGGAATACATAATTATATATTTTTTGTGTTATTTGAGGTTTTATTGAAAAATTACTGAAATACAATAATACAAACGTTACATAGACAACTTTAATTTCTAAGGGGGAAAACTAAACATAAAGAAACGTTTCTGAAAATTTTCATACTGGAAAAAAGAAAATCATAAGCAGCCGCTTGGCGAACTAGTTCTTGATAGAAAAAGTGGTAATGAATATGCGAGGACCACACAAAAGGAAATAATCATCCGCTAGCACCCGCAGCTCATGCAGTAATGATGACAAGACGGATGCGCGATTTGTATTTCGTCTTGCATGAACATAAGGCTCTCACCCATAAGTCTTTTGCTCAAACCTCATTCAGTTCAAGTAAGAGGCCACATTTACCGCCCACACGTAACGTTTTGCATAACCGATCTGGCGAAACGTTACGTGTAGACTGTCCTTTACAGTAACGATAAATATAGTCCCGTTTCCTGATACGGGGTCTGGGATCAGGTGAGATGTAATTATATGGAATATTTTTACGGCCGGATTCCTTTCTTTACCCCGGTATTAGTTGAGGAGGTACTCCCGATGAAGTGAATAATGGTGAATGAAATAAGGTAAGTGGAAGGAACTGGCTGTGGTCTATAAAATGGAAGTCCTCAGTTAAAATGGGAAACCGCAGAAATGAATTCTCCGGACAGCCAACGGTGGGTATTGAAACCACTCGTCTTCCGAATGCTAAGCTTGTCTCTATAGCCCTAGCGCGTTAACACGAGTGGCCAATCCGCTCAGATCCTACTGTACAGTAATGATAAAAAGGATTTTTAATTCACAGTACATTTCATGTTACCGTGTTCATAATAAGGTATGAGTGTAAAATTCTGAATTTCAGTTCCATTAATGCAATAATCACCAAATAATTGAAACCAAACTTTCTTGTTTTATCATTAGTAAAATGCTCCAGAAATTCTTTTGGGTAAAAAATAGAAGTAAATCCTTCTACTACAATCATAACCATACAATTTGTTCATACTTTCAATAAATAATTTGTAATAATGAGCCAAAGGTTTTTCCGATATTCCCGAAATCATGCTTCTCTGTAGCATAAGATGATCGAATTATCGTCAGTAACTATATGCTAGTAAAGTTTACATTCTAGTTTCTGTATTCCATATTGTGCGTGGAGCATGCCTGGCAGGAGAGATGGTATAATTATGGCAACTATTATATTGATCATTTCTTTGTTCTAGTTTGTCGGTATTAATGTTGTCGATAAATCCAAGTCAAGCTTGAAGATGATGATCCATCCATTAATAAGGGGGAAACACATTATGTGTGCGTGCTGCTACTCTATGAGTTATGAACCATAAATAGCGCGGTTGAGTGATGATCACAGGTTCTCAGCATTACCAGCTATTTCATCATCATTTAGTCAGTTTCCTCCTCCAATGGAAATTAATACTCTTGCTTGCTTTATGAGCATGATAACCTACATCCTGAGGTCACAATAATAATTGTAGTAGGCTACTCGTTGTATTTATTATCGCGAAGGGAGATCATATACCTAGGATATAATAAACTGTTTCACACCTTGTATTCAGCTAGTAATATTCACACGAGCTTCAGTTCTACTGCTCTATTTAAAATTATCGTCCTTCTAATATTCTTTTCCCTTTCTTTTTTTCCTTTCTCTTGTTTCTTCGACCTACTGGGTGGCATATTTTATATATGGCTATCACTTGTGTTATACTGCGTTCAAGGTTGCTGAAAATAATCCCAGAATGTAATAGTGGCTGTGATTTTCCGTAAGAGAACCATTCCTAGTTTCAGTAGATTTACTGGTGCCTTAAAACATGCGGACAATGTTCTTGAATTCCTGTGTCTCTAAAGACTATGGCAATTAAATGCGTTGAACACTCTTAGTTTTAACTATTATTATTATTATTATTCTCCGCACCAGCTCAGCGATATAGCCACTAATTTACGATGGCCAATGAATCATACCAACGTTGTTAATAGACCTATGTCTAAGAATGGAAAGTTAAGTTCCTATTACCCAGGTTCCATGTATAACTGTCCGATAATCATTCATGTGAAATACTAAGGTTTTATTCTTCTCTTGATTATTATTATCAATACTATTATGATTATTATTATTATTATTGTATTATTATTAGTAGTAGTATTACTATTGACTGAACGAGATATCTGTGCGGTATGGGCCACGTAGCTGTCAGATTGTTTTCAGGAGGTTGAAGATTTGAATCCCGCCGATGGCAGCGCTTAATATGGTTTTCCGTGGTTTCTCCTTTTCATATTAATTAAGACCACGACCCCGTCCTTCCCGATCCTAGTGGTTATTCAGGTGTCCACTTAAATTGCGTTGTAATGCAACTGTCGAAGAATAACTAAAAATGAACACTGCGTAACTTGCATATCGTCCCTGTTCTGCCAAAACGCTGAATGTTACAATGCTCTTCCTATCCATTATTTCCCTTAAGACTGGTCATGCCTTCCAGCCACATATTGATATTCGGTCCATCAGAACAATTTCCGTTGAGTTCATTTTCCTATGTGCGTATGTAAAGGAAAATGAACCTTAATGTACCATACTGAAGGAATGTATGTTTGCATGACATTTACCCGCTCCTAGAGTGTGATGTGTTTAGGTTCATTTTCCTTTACACACGCGCATAGTAAAATGAACTCAACGAAAATTGTTCTGATGGACCGCATATCAATATATAGCTGGAAGGCGTGACCAGTCTTAAGGGAAATAATGGATAGGAAGAGCATTGTTACTTTCGCCGTTTTGGCAGAACAGAGACGATATTTGATAATGGCTATATGTTATTGGCTAATCGAAAATGGTAATAAATAACGCCGTTTCAAGGAAGTCTCACTGTATTCTTGGTTTCGCAATGGAATGACGCGTTGAGAAGTTCTGATTTTCATTACACTAGAAAATATGGAAATGTTTTACATCATAAGAAGTTATATGGTGTACCCAGTTCAATAATTTGATTACAGAATTTTTTAAATATGTAAACAGCTAGGAGCCGTACATAAATATGCAGTGAGCAGTGTTGCCAACTTAGCGGATTTTCCGCTAAATTTAGCGGAATTAGAAGACTGTCAGCGGAGAAAAATATCATTTAGCGGACAGCGGAATTTTTGACGGAATTCTAGATTTATCAATTTTACGTTTTATAAAAATTTGTACTCCAGTCTGTCTCCGAGCTATTCCGTATTTCATATCTGTGGAGCTAGTAATCACATGAGGAAAACGTGTTACTGTATTTGGATTTGATGTTATGAGATCAAGGTGTCATAAATTTGTAATGAGTGGGGAAAGAGTACTTATATCTTAGTTGACGAATGACGACAGATAATGAAACTGTGAGAGAGTAGCATTTATATTTATGCTATGAAGGAAGACCATTTAATGAACTGGCCTGTTTTGTGTGTAGGGGATTTACCTAGTTTGCACATGGCTCTAAAACGCCTACATTTTTTAGCTCGCAGGCAGGGGGTTAATCGCAGTGCAACTCACAGATCAGATGAGTGCAGACATTTACTTTTATTATTATTATTATTATTATTATTATTATTATTATTATTATTATTATTATTGTTGTTATTATTATTGCTCATTATTTGAGATCGTATATCTTGGTGGAATTTTAACGGAATGTTTAATAGTATTTAGCGGATCTTGAAAATATAAGTTGGCAACACTGGCAGTAAGCACTTAAAATATAAGGATCGAGATCGTTAATGCTGTAATTTTCCCTGATCCCTTGTAGATTGGGGACGCAGATGAAGAATACATCCAGGATATTCCCTGCCTATAGTAAGAGGCGACTAAAAGGGGCGAAATTAGAACCATGGGCCTACTTGCGACTGGTACCATTACGTGAGGAACACCATGAGTCGACATTACTTGCAATTAGTACCATTATATGAGGAACACCATGGGTCTGGACGCTGCCTGTGATTAGTACCATCGTGTGCACTCTACGGATGTGGAGGAGCGGGCGCGCTCGACTACATACACTAATTCAATGCGGGAGTAGGTCTCGTGCGCTGAGCTAAATTGTGTTGGTTCCCCTGTATTCGGAATTCGCCTACGTTACCTATGAGTAGTACCACTATATTAGGAACACCCGGAGTCTACGTTGCTTGAGAGTAGTACCATTATGTACGGAACACCATGGGTGTGTGTTGCCTATGGGTGGTACAATAATGTGTGATACACCGTGGATCTATATTGCCTACTATGTGAGGAACACCACGGATCTAGCCGGCGCCCGTGATTAGCCTCAGAATGCGAGGAACGCCATGAGTCTACGTTACCTGCGATTAGTACCAGTATAGGAGGAACACCATGCTTTTGCTTTACCGGTGATATTATTATGAAGGGCCGGTGACCTGGATTTTGGACCCCTTTAGGTAACAAACGTCATCTCAGAAAATAAGACATTGTGACTTAGATCCACTGATTGTTTTGAATTCATGGTAATTTTTTCGTCACCATTCTAGTCAGTGGGTACATTTAGAAATTTTTTATCGAATCATTTCGTTACACTTTATACCATTAGGGGTCGATGACCTAACTGTTGGCCCCTTTTAAACAACAATCATCATCATCATCATCGTCAAGTTCCCTACAGCCTTACTAATCGAATAACATGTCCTGAACAATGTTTATTCTCGGATTATTCAAGTATTTCGATGGTTGTGGTGTATCTGCACCCTTCTCTTGATATACCGGGGGGGGGGGGTGTCCATCAGCCCCTTACGATCCAGTTTTATGTATCCCTTCACATTTACTACAATTCTGAAAGACAACGGGCCCTCTTCCTAGACTAGGGTAATATAACGAGATGTGTGTTTACGGGCTAGAAGACAGCAGGAATCGTGAACGCCACTATTAATTCATTATGGGTACCTCGAATGAACCTGTGAAACGAGTACAGATACGCAGAACACGTACGGTACTTTAAAACAGGAGGTGGATGCACAGATCGGGAGCACGGTACTGTATAGGCTGGAAAGTGGGTGTTGTAGGTCAAATGTCGCAGTAGCTCACATGGCAAGCGGGCGGTAGGATGTGTGATAGTTGACAGTGCTCGCGGCTTAGAAGATTCAAGTCCCATGCAAGTATTTTTTAACCCAGTTGCCTCGGATGTGGCAAGGTTGTATACTTAATACCGGTATTTTTTAAAGACTGATTTGTTTATTTGGCTCTGAAACTGGCCTTTGTTATGGAGTTGGGTTGATAGAAGCTAGGAAACATGTGACAGGATTTCATTTATCCACGCCGTTTAACGCAGCACCTGTTCGAACGGACGACATCAGTGGACGATACAGAGCTGCGCACGATGTTGTAAGGACCGTCTGGCCCATTGCAATATCTCTGACGAAACGGATCGGCATGCCTCGGTAATGAGCTGGCTAAAGTGACAAGGACTGGCCGGCTCCTGTGCATACACAAGTTGTTTTATATGGTCCCACAGAAAAAAATCCAGGGGCGTAAGATCGGACGATCTGATGGGCCAGGGGACAGGTCCTCCCCTTCCAATCCATTTATCAGGATTCGTCGCATGGAGATGGTTCTGGACGACCACCGCCGCGTGTGGTGGAGCTCTGTCATGTTGAAACCACATTCTGCAGCGGTCAAGGAGTGGCACATGTTCCAGAAACGGCGGTAGTTCATCTTAGAGAAACCGCAGACAGCTGGTCAGATGGCCTTCAAAGAAATGGGGACCGATGAGGTGATCACCCATGATTCTACACCCCACATTCACGGCCCACCTTACCTGGAAAGCTGTTTATCGCACCCAATGGGAATTATCCACACTCCAGTAATGCATATTATGGCGAATAACGGTTCGATTGTTGTGGAATCGTGCTTCTTCCGTAAATAAGAGAGTCGCTTGAAAAGCAGGATCAGTGTCCACATGATGTAGGATGCATGCCAGTCACAACGCCCGTACCAAGAACGCTATCCAGATAGACGACAACCGACGGGTATGACGTTTCGGAGTGTGGAAAGACGTCTGTGGGATACTGCATCCCTGGGAAGGACACGGCATGTTCCAGATCGTCCCATGACGTCTGTTGACAATGAAGAGGTCGTGTTTGACGCTATTTGGCGTAACCCTCATACTAGCACACGGGCCATTGCACAGGAGACGAACATCAGCCGAGCGTCTGTTATGCGGATATTGCATACCCACCAGTTTCACCCGTACCATCTGCACTTACACCAGGAGCTCCATGCCCGGGCGGTGTTCTGTCAGTGGATCCTACAGCAGCTCGTCTTCTTTGTCCTAAGTTTTCCCAGCCCAAACTTTGCAACATTTTTGTATCGCTACTCTTTTGTCAGAAATCACCCAGAGCAAATCGAGCTGCTTTTCTTTCGATTTTTTCCAGTTCTTGATTCAAGTAATCCTGGTGAGGGTCCCATACACTGGAACCATGCTCAAGTGTATGGGAAGTAGATGGGAAGTAGATGAGACCTATGTAGTGCTGGTTGACATTTCGAGCATCACCAGTGCGTCTGCATTTTGTTTATAGGGTCAGTCGTGATGCAGCAGCACTTTCTGGTCGAACAATACAAATTCACTCGCTCCTTGCTTCCCTGGTATGTAGTATTATAGCGCTACTTTCAGGTTATGCAGTTTTCACATGCCCACATAACTTTTGGGCGTGGAATTGGGATGATGACAGTTGTTACAAGAAATTAATATACTGATGATATGTCAAATCACAAGCCTATTTTTTTATTTTATAACCGTAATAGATGTATAACATTCAGCAACTTGTCAGTCTTACAAAAATACCTCAGGAGGACCGCAATAACGTTACGGGCGTCAGTATTTTCAACTTCGTATGTACAAAGTGGTACAGACTTAGTTTAATTGCATTGAGTATTTATGAGCCTGTAGCATTCAGTATTGGTTATTATACTATCAAGAAAAGAGGCATCATCATAACAGTTGTCTAGACTTCAGATAGGAAACCTCAATAACTAGCCCTGAGATGTTAAGCATAATCACGATTTATGGCTCAATACGCACGGGAGCCCTCTTATATTTCATGGGATGGTTCGTCCAGGTCATAACAATGAATACAATTTTACAATTAAAATACGAATTATAATAAAATTATTCGCATTTCTACGTTTCCGATACCAGGAGCTAACTTCATATTATTATTTAACCTCATTCAAAATCTACCTATTTAAACCGCTATTTCACCACTTTCTGAAATCAGGTATTGCACCTTCATGGGTTGGTAGTTATGTGCAGTTGTGGAACGGTCTCAGCTTGTTGACTTCATTGTGTCTGTAGGGACACCCCGCCCCCCCCCCCCCCCCCCCCTCCGCTTCGAGACCTCTAGTGTGTCACACTGAACGGTGGTCTACACATTATAGGAGAGCGAGCTTGCTGTTGCGGCGACCACTGCTCTCATAACACCAAGAGATAACATCAATTACTGGATATATTCAGGTAGCCCTGTCTCCGACCAGTAAGTACTACTCCTATTCTACATTCATCCGTAGGGATAGCAGTTCATAATAAAAGATACATTTCCTAATGTCTGATTCTTTCAAATTCTTTCTTTGTTAATATCTAATGTTATTTATTCATTTTATTAACTAGTTATAACTTATACTGTTCCGGGCCAGTGATATGAACTTTTTCACGATTGGCTGAAATTTAATTAGAGACTCAGACGATATTTTAAGACAAGATTGAGGATCTGAGCGAAGTGCACATAAGCAACGTTAGATCTCGTACACTAGATTCCCGTTAATCCGAACCCCGTTTATCCAAATGTCCGGTTAATCCGAACTGAAATATTCAATTTTTAAAAAAAATCTCCTTATTGAAATGAAGGAACATATTATAGAATGAATATTTACTTGCACTTTAGTCATATTTTACTAGAATAACATAATTACACATCATAAACCATCATTCACTGGTCGTTTATCTTTACAAAGTCTGTTGGGTTTATTTTGCCGTAGTGATTGGAACCTGCTCGAAGATGCAGTGTTAAACTGGCATCTCATAAACATCACATCAGTGGGCGTAGCAGCGGAGTGTAGCGTATGGTAAGTTCTAAGGCGGCCGCGGCATCTGAATGTGATGTTAGTTATACCGTCCTGTATTGTAGAAACTATTTTCCTCAGCCGGTTGAGGCGCTGGCCTTCTGACCTCAACTTGGCAGGTTCGATCCTGGCTCAGTCCGGTGGTACTTGGAGGTGCTCAAATACGTCAGCCTCGTGTAAGTAGATTTACTGGCATGTAAAAGAACTCCTGCGGGAGAAAATCCCGGCACCTAGGCGTCTCCGGAAACTGTAAAAGTAGTTAGCGGGACGTAAAAACAATAACATTATTATTAAAAATATCTTCGGGTTAATCCGAAAATTTCGTAATCCGAAAAGACTCCGGCTCCAATTAGTTCGGATTAACGAGACTCTACTGTACATGTTTTAAAGTTCCATTGTATGTTATTCTAGAGGAGTGTTCCCATTATATCCCTCTTTCAACTCAAGGGGAGTGCCAGGATAGCTTCTGGCATTCGGACAATGTGAGATTCATTCCTTATTCATTATCAGTTCATATAAAATTCATTATCACATTTTTTCCAATTAAAATAAAAATCAACCTTCTCTAGCGTTAAAAATCACACACAAATTTAAGAAGTACAAGTTACACGTATATGTAGTAGGTTCGTATAGCATTATACCTTAGATTTCATGGATATTGTGTGAATTTAAATAATAACAATAATAATAGTTTTATTGTTTTAACGTCCTACTAAATACTTCAACAGTTTTCAAAAATGACAACGTGTCACATGTTATATTTCTTTTCCCCCTCAGGAGTTCCCTTACTTGCTGGCAGATCCACCTGCGTATATGAGCACGTCGGTTATCACCGGGCTTAGTCTGGGTCAAACCTACCTACTCAGAAAGCCAGCTCTCAGCCATCTGAACAAGCCATCTCGTCTTACAATTCAGAGTTTAAATTACTAATATATGTTTCGGCCGTAGTGTCCATAGGTACATACAGTGGCTCAAAAAAGTATTGGTCTGCCCATAGCCGTAGTATGAACGGAACTGTATGGTGCAAATAATGGTGCATATAATGGAATTATACATAAGCAGATATGTAAGACAGTCAAGTACATCAGTAGGTTGAATATAGAGCCAAGAAGATTCACGCTGTTTGCAAACGGACTACTAATACAACGGCGTGCGTCATTACACGGCAAACAAGTATTGGTCTAGTACACAATATCATCGTGACATCATGCTGTCTGCTGCGTCTGGCTCATTGTGTCTGTGCTGATACGTTGGAAAGTAATATTCAGCACTGTTTCCGTGTTCAGCTAGCAATGGGAAGGAAAATGAAAGAAACAACTGTGGAAGAAAGGAGGATTGTAGTGCGACTATTTCAGGAAGGTAAATCTTTCAAGGGCATAAGTGAAATTATTGGAAGAGCTGTTACAACTGTTAAAAATATTGTGTACAGGTACAAAATAACAAAGACAATAGAAAATATACAACGAAGTGGCCGTCCCTCGAAGTTATCAGTACAAGACAAACGGCAAATTGTGCTTAAAGTGGCCCAAAATCCTCAGCTAATTCCGCCGAAGATAACAGCTGCGTTACAACAAGATGTAGGAGTGCAAGTGTCATCTTAAACCATCCAAAATGTGCTACGCGAAAGAGGGCAAAACAGCCCACAGAAAGCCGTACAGCAGTAAAGCTAACAGAGTTAAGAGACTTGCGTACGCTGAAGAGCACAGCAATGACAGCTATGAGGTTTGGAAGACAGTAGTTTTTTCTAATGAGAGTAAATTTATCCTCATCAGGTCAGACAGACGAGTGACTGTGTGGAGGAAACATGGAGGTGGTTCCCTGATGGTGTGGGGTTGCACGAGTGCGAATGGTGTAGGTGAATTACCCTTTATTGAAGGGACTATGGATCACAAATCATACATTAACATCCTCAAGACACATCTTCCATCAAGTGTACAAAAAATGGGACCCTCAGCAAAGTATACGTTTACGCAAGATAACGATCCCAAACACACAGCCCTGAACACGAAGCTATGGCTGTTATATAATACACCGCGTTGGATGGAAACTACACCACAATCTCCCGACATCAACCCCATCGAGAATTTGTGGCACTATTTGGAGCAAAACGTGAGAAACAACAAAGCTGACCTGAAAGAAGCCTTACACACCGAATGGAATAACATATTAACGAAAACTACGGAAACCTTGGTAAGATCGATGCCGAATAGGTTAGCTGAAATTATGAAAAGGAAAGGAGGACCTACCAAGTACTGAAACGTTCAAGAAGGATCAAGAAATTGCGTTATGTTAATTCAGACCAATACCTTTTGGTGGCAAGTGAAAATGATTGTTTACAGTTATGGCGTTTTAGTTTATATGGACACGGAAGAATTATATTTTTCTTACAATGTGCATGTTACACAAGATGATAAATAATCAGGGATTCTAGTAAATGTCAATTTTTATCATCATTCTCTTAGATTCCTTGTCCTCATATGTAGCATATCTCGACAGACCAATACTTTTTGAGCCACTGTATTTGTTGGTTCACCCCTGTTGAATCCTGTGGCGACTATTAGAAAAGGAAAGCAGCACATAACCCGTGGTTTGTCTGAATCCTATTTAACCTGGTCAAAATCACTCGCAGTTGATTAAAGCCAGGCACGTTTCCTTTGACACATGGTATTTTCGAATAGTCTGGGAGCATAGACTTTTCCCATACAGGCGACTATCTTCCCAGGAGTTGAAATTGGTATGTACAAGTTTATCAGCCGGAGATAACTCCTGCAAAGGTGGTTGTTCATAATTTCAATACACTCTAAACGGAGTGTTGTAACTCCATAGGTATGGTGAAGGTATGTAGCTCAGTGTTGGGAGCCACTGTATTAAAGTTGGCCTGATGGCTTTATAAAGCTGAATATCTATTTCATTCACAAGAGGCTCTTTAATACATTCTTGAGCAAGGTATTCAGTAAGAGACTAAACCAAGACAATAGTTAAACAGTGGATGAAATTAAGATGAAAAACTATTGTTTCTTCCGAGACATTTCTTGATGAACAAAATTCATCGATGCTATACGCTATATGTTCTTTTTGTGGGGAAAAATAAACTTTGGCGACTGGTATAAATGCTATTACAGCCTTTTTTATTTTTGTGTATTTTTAAATTAGCTTTCAGGCTGGTAAAAGAGTCTTCTCACGAGTTAAAAACAAAAAAAGAGGGAAATTATAATAAAGCAGAGCAGCAGAATTAATGAGAACGAAAATTACACATTTAGTGGAGGCGTTTTTCTGCCGGTCGTCCATGAACTTGGCAGTATAGTTAAATTGTCTTGCTGGGGAGGGCACATTTAATTACTTGAAGCCACCTTGATGATTTATGTGAAGATGTCTTGGGAGATGGAACAGATGCACCAATTAAAAGGCAGGCACGATTTTCCTGCTAATTCCCTGTCTACTTCGCGTGACTCGCAGTGATCGGTTAGAGCGGCCAGGCACTGGCTGCTTGCTACAACTACATAACTAAAGATGATCGACCACTTTCACTTTTATCTGAAAGGTTTCAATCTTTAACAGTAAATGTCCAGTATTCCATACATAGTGGCATTGCCAGTAAAACTTGGTGTAGTAATGTGCACGTTTAAATTCCTTAGAATATCTCAATCAAGAAGCTCTTCAATACAAGGGCGCAGCAATACAAGCTTCCCTAACACCTGTGATACTTACATTAAAATAAGCAAAGGTGTTGCTTAGAAAAATATAATAATTATGTAGATCCTGAGGTGCCAAAATTGTATCCCAGAATAGTTATTTCATATGTCAGTAAATTTACTGACTCGTGGCTGGTACATTTGAGCATCTTCAAACACCACTGGACTGAGCCGGGACGGAACCCATCAACTTGAACTCGGAAGGCCAATGCTCCACCCTTTGAGTTACTTAGTCTGGCGCTTAGATAAAAATGGAACACCTGTGTTGATTAAAAGAGAATAAACATGTGTCCTGTTGAGATACTTAGTTGTGCACCTTTGTACTGTTCAGATGAAAATATACTATTTCGTTTAAATAAATTAAGCATTTCTAATGTTTAGACAGGCATGTGCATGCCATGAGTGATATATTTGCACTACGGGTCAGTTCTTAGAAAATGTCTTTCATTCACAATGTTTTGAAAACCTTGTCAAATATTACTGAATGTGTGCATCTGTGGTTAGCTAAAAAGAGCATGAAAAAGTTAGTCTGCTATCGGACGTGTTCCAACATAGATCTAAATACAGTTGAACAGTGATCATACGTCAACATGGCAGTTCTCTGTGGCAGAAATGAATGTACGTGTAATGAGCTAATAGAAGCGTAAGGTGGCATAGTTTTGCTATGACCTCCTGTGGGTGGGGGACGCAGACGAATAATACACCCATGGTATCCCCTGCCTGTTGTAAGAGGCTACTAAAAGGGGCGACCATGGGATGATGAATTTTGAACCATCACGCGAGGAAGAACATGGGTCGACTTTAGTAGCCGCTAGTACCACTCTGTCAGGAACATGATGGATCTGTGATTAGTATCACCGGTTTTGGATCACTATTGGTTTACATTACCCGTGATTAGTACTACTATATTTGGAACATCATGGGTTTGTATCACATGTGGTTAGTACCGCTATGTGTGGAACACCATGGGGCAACGTTACGTGTGATTATTACCATTATGTGAGAAACACTATAGTTCTGGTCTGCTCCTGTGATTAATACTACTATGTGAGGACCACCTTGGGTCTACGTTACCTATGAGTGGTGCCGTTATGTGAGTAACACCATAGGTCTGTGTTACCTATGATTAGTACTGCTATGTGAGGTTCCACTTTACCAGCGATTAGTATCATTATGAGGGGTCAGTGACCTGGATTTTGGACCCCTTTAAACAACAAGTGTCATCGATTTAGGATTTTGCTTTGAAAGCAGTCCCTTGTTCAGTTTGTACCATTGTTTTAGGTTATTTTATGAGAAGGTGTGGCATTGCGGGTCGGACATACGGATTGTCTTAAGTTCATAACCATTGTTACTCGTCGTCTTTTTGAATTCTAGTCAGTGAATGGAATTTGGAGTTCGTCTGATTTTAAATTCATATTCATTCTTTCTTCATCATCATGTTTTGAATTCTAGTCGGTGGATGAATTTTGTAATTTTAATTTGCATTATATTTTGTCTCATCTCGTACCATTAGGGGCTGATGACCTGGATGTTAGACCCATTTAAACAACAAGCATCAGCAATATCATCAGTTTTGCCATATCAGAGTGCTGAGGCCTTCAATCGTAGATAGGTAGCAACTATTGACATGTAACAAAGTGGACATCCTCTGCCTGCTGACGCAGAGTCGTCAGTGACGTTATGGAAATATACCTGTTGCCAGCATTTCGAATTTTACAACAGGCCTTACAGATGTGCAAGATTTGTGTTCATTTCTTCCATAATGGAACAAAGATTTCTAATTACTTTTAACACCTACTTGTCATCAGGTCCTGGAAACGCTTTTCAATAGCCTTCAGACGCATAAAAAAGACTTACATTGCTTGTGATTTACCTAAAGATGTAATACACTTGCTATGACCTATGAAATGACACTCGAGGTGCTAATGGTCTATCATATCTCAAGTCACTAATATTGCCAATCAAGAAAATTCATACCCTATTCATGATATTATTATTACTAGTGTAGATATTCTTATCGTCTAAGCCAAAGCGTCTGCCAGAAATGTTAATGTACATCGTGGATGATGTACGCACGTGTAAACGTAATATGTATCAACAGCTTAATAATCATGATTTCCGCTAGTCACACTTATAAATTAAACCTGGAACGATTGCATTTGTACAATGGCAAATTAAGTGATTCAATTAGTATGAGAAAATATATGTGGAGAGTACTTCAATTTAAAGTCATTAAACACGATTATTACGATACCCATGTTTCATAAAGTACAACTGTGGGACGTTATTAGTACAACTCCCTTTTGTTACTAGCTGTGATAGTTACAAAATAGCCATATAGCGCGAATAATCCCATATATTACCCAAATAATTTCAATTTCATTGCAGTGAATGTAATAAGACCACCTTTTATACGATTACTGCGAGTATTGCCTTTTAATGATGAAAGTGTTTGTAAATATGTTGCAGTAAATTTAATTTACCAATAATGTATACCGTGAAACGAAGGTTAGATTATATAAAACCTTCCTTGATGTATGGAGCGAGGACTTTGGTAATGGTACAGTACGCTGCGTCCTAAAAAAGCCCATTTCAAATATATATTGAGAAAAGTGCATGGCCATTTTAAAAAAGAGGAGAATTTAGAATAAATTCTAATTGAGAAGCCTGTCTGGCCCCACGGTGTAGGGGGCAATGCGGCTGCCTGTCACCCAGCGGCCCCAGGTTCGATTCCCGGCCGGGTAAGTGGTTTTTAATGGTAAAATATTAATATCCCTGCCCTGGGGATTGTGTGTTTGTGTCGTCGTTAATGTTCCGTTCCTCACATTCAACACTCTACACTTCCATAATTCCACTTGCACTCAGGCTCCTATCATATGGTGAAAGTAGTGGCAAAAGATCTACATAGGTCGACACCACAAACAAATATCATTAAAAAATAAAATGTAATTAATATAATACTATTGGACCCACGCTGCTCCACATCATTCGTTATAAATACGTCATATAACTCGTCTTGATGTGCCTGTCGAAGTCATATTATTTAGCCTCCCATTTTCAATAGTTTCATGAACATTTAATGTTGGTACATAATTTATTCATTAGTAATTTAGTTTTATAAAACTTTCAATACAATATTATCCGAGATTCGACCATTCGGTCGTATCTGGATTAAAATTTTCAAATAATTTCCCGAGATAATGCAACATACAATTGACCATGACTGAATACTGTGCTTTATAAATGGTCATACAGAAGGCTAGTCGACTTGATACCTTCACCGTCCGTGCGTACGTCGATGTTTTCTCTTAGCAGCATGTAAGTTATTAGGAACGTTCTGCCATCTGTTGAGCATATTTAGAAGCTGGGGAAGGTCAGAGAATCAAAGAGTATTTAGCAGATAATAGTATTCTTCAATGATCAGAGGAAGCGTATACTCTCTGGCTTTATATGTATTAATCAAGCATGGCTGCATGCAATCACATTACTAAAGATGAAAATCACATATATCAGAATATTAATGAAAGTGTAATAGCAGCCCGGTAAGTATAGAACGTACTACGGGCTAGAATAAGCCTTCGTTTGCAAATATTCGAGTGGTCATTTAGTGACTTGATTTTAGCATTAGTATACGTTGACTGAACTTAGAGACCTTACAATGTCTCATGAATCACCGGTAGGTAATTCCGGGGAGAATAAAAACAAGAATGAAGCAAATAGGCCCAGTAGAACGGACGGGCGAACTGGACAAATATATTGGTAACGACCGCCTTCGCCTTCCAGAATTTCGCCTTCGGTTCACAGTAAAGAAACCAAATATCTGCAAAAAAATATAATTCACTTGGATACAATCAAAATAAACGGCGCTGATCTACCGAGAAAAGGATATTTAAATGCTATGGCTTGATAGTTGTTACTTACGGAACCCTCCGTGCTCAAATCTCTAAACGTTTGAATAGTACGTGACTTACATTGGCATTCTGAAACTGTTATGCTCTGTAACAGGAATACTCAAGTCAGAAATACACCGCTATGAAGTCCTCTCAGTTGACCTGTTTGGTGGTGAATTCTGGCCCTCGCCATTAGAAGGGGAACAGAAATTCGCTATCATGGAAATAAAGATGGTAATGAGGTCATTTGTTATGACACTTCGGTATTTCGCAAATTATGGCGTTTTCAAGCAACATGGAGTGGCAATAATGGCTGAAAAGTGAGGTAAAGTCTTCTGCACTGGTACGGACATGGACTACGATCAGAAATAGCAACAGTGCCAAAGACTTGTTTTGTTTTTCAAGTAGGTGGTAATCGACCGAAAGGACGAACGAGGCAGCCTTGTATTCACACCATGCACCAATATCTTGAGATTAGAGGAAGTCAAAACAGTGAACCCTGATGACATATGGAACAGACTCTACGGAATAAGAATTTAAAAGAACTAATCTAATATGGACAGTGCACACACACACACACACGCACAGAGTATGAATGATGAGGAAGTACTTAACAAAATTATGAAATTATACCCCAGAAGGGAAGAGAAGAAAAGAATACCTAACTTTCCATTGGACTATTGACATTTGAAATGATATTAAGAGATTTTGAGTGAAGAAATGGGAGACAGCTACCAAGATAGTCCTGCCGGAAACTGAGGAGGCACTGCGCTGTAGAACCACTTATGATACATTGCTCAAAAACGTTTCAACGTAGTATGTGTCACGGTACCTCAAACACACTATATCACACTATAGGCCAATGTTCTAAGACACATAGTGAGAGTTCGGTATTCGCCCGATATGAGTCATCTGTCGTTTCTCTCAATTTAACATCATAACTTGCGAATTCGGTGGCAGGCAAAGACAGCATGTGCAGGACTGATAAACATGGCAAGAGTACACATTCCTGCTACTGACCGCATTCCAATTGTGATATTTCTGCAATAAGGATGGTGACAAGTGCATTTGGCCATTCGTGTTAGAGGAAGTCGGAGTGATGTCTCCAGAGCTTGGAGGAGACACAGCTAGTTACTCATCGACAACGTACGGGACGCCCATCCAAAACAACTTCAAGGGAGGATCGGTACTTATTGCTTTCAGTACGTTGTATGCCCATTTTTACAGCCGCTGCACTTCACCAGGCTCTTCGGATGGCCACTACAGTGAATTTGTCAGATCAGACAGCGCAAAATTAGCTGCAGGACGGAGGACTGATATGAAGGTTTCCTGTGCCAAAAGCTCCTCTTAAACCACATCATAGGGCATCTCGTGTGAGGTAGGCAACAACTCATAGCTTATGGCAACAGGAAGACTGGAAGTCTACGTTCCGTTCCTTTATAATGAGGTCACCAAACGCTTTCACCGATAGAACAGGAGCACTCGAGTGTGGAGACAGTCCAGTCAGGGATAGAACGAGTCTGAAGCTCTAGCTCAATAAGGGAGCTCTGTCTGTTTTAAGATTTGGTCTAGTACGTCCCTAATTCCAATGCTGTGTAACATGACTTGTGTGGTATGTAGTGGCAACACCATACAACCTGTAGTTGCAGGATTTGCTGTCACTGTGAATGACGGATATATACTAGCGGATGATAATGCTTGCGCCCATTGAGCCAGAGTTCTCAATCAGTTCCTTGAGACGCATGGCATACAGTGAATAGAGTGGTCTGCATGTTCTAAAGATATGAACTGAAGAGAGGCATTGTCCACCATTCTAATCGTCCTCTTGCTATCCGAGATTGGGATAATGTGACCAAAACAGGGGTATATTCTTTGTTGCTGAATATTCCTCGTCTTTTTCAAGGATGCCTCAGGTTCCGAGACGTCTATACACGGCATTGATCTTCCACAAAATGTAAGAACATTTTTTGTGTTATAAGTCTCACGTTACAAACTTCGTGCTTTTATTGCATTTCTGTTGCTTTTGCATAACTCACTGTATGTTTTTCTAATTTGTATAAAACGTGCGTAATGTGAAACATCGCAAAATAAAAAGTACGCAAAACGATAATACGCGAAACTTCTGGAGGACTGCATGATGAATGATTTACAATTAATTTTTTTGAATGTTAATTACTGGCTTATCCAGAATGTTTTCCGCAAAGATTCTATCCCACTTCGAGGTCGGGAATGTCATTTGTTATTTTTTTAAATTTTCTTTACGTCACACCGACAGAGATAGCTGTTATGGTGACGATGGGATAGGAAAGGGCTAGGAGTGGGATGGAAGCTGCCGTGGCCTTAAAGTCAAAATAGGAAGCCACAGAAAACCATCTTCAGAGCCGCAGACGAAGGGGTTCAAACCCACTAACTCTCGAATGCAAGCTGACAGGTGCGTGACCCTAACCACTCAGCCAACTCGGTCAGTGGTCGGAAAATAACAGTATTGTTGATATCATTGAAAGCGCCACATACCGTCTAGGTAGGTTGCTTTATTATTGGCAAACATTTTCCACAGGAGAATTATGGATATCCTCGTTGCGCCTAGAAAAACCGCTACGTGATAATATTTCAGCTCAGAAGTTTGACCAGAAATGTTTTGTCATCCAAGGTTCAGTATTGCATGCACTATAGCAAGGAACGTTCGTTTCAAAGTTATACATGTGCTGCGGGTCGGTATTTCGCTCCTCAGCATTGTGACATAATGGTATTTCGAGACGCAACGAAGATATTTTACCTACGGATGTCCGGCTCCATTGCTAAATGGTTAGCGTGCTGGCCTTTGTTCACAGGGGTCCCTGGTTCAATTCCCGGCAGGGATGGGAATTTTAACCATAATTGGTTAGTTCCACTGGCACGGGGTCAGGGTGTATGGGTCGTCTTCATCACCATTTCATCCTCATTGCGCGCAGGTCGCCTACGGGAATCAAATCAAAATACCTGCACCAGGCCACTCCGGAGGCTACACGCCATTAATTTGTTTCTTCCTACAGAAGGTGTGGAAGGCATCTGACTCTGAATAGGAAGATAACCTATATGGGACAAGAGTTGCATGTAAATAAATAGCCCGCGTGAAAGTTCTCACCACTATCGTAGTAGGCTTTTAACTTGCACCATGAGAAGTGAATTAAGAACGAATCACTGCTCCGATCACAAAAACAAAGGGCCAAATTCTTCAGTGTGGGAAACCATTCAGGTCGATCAGGTATACAGTATAACCATTCTTGGGAAACGAATACTGAAACACCGCGCTATACAAATACAATCGTTCTGTTCGAAGGAGTTCAGTTTCAATTTAGATGGAATGAGTGACTCATTCATAATTGGAAGTGGGTTTTCTGCCTCTAACACAGAGGCGCGGGTTTCAATTCCTAACCAGGTCAGACTTTTTACCTACATCTGAGGCTGATACGAAGGGTACTCAGCCTACGTGAGAAGAATTGAGGAGCAATATGCCGGTTAGATTTAGGTCTCGATGTAGAGAGCCAAGAACGACAGCCGAGAAGATTTTTTTTTTACAATTGGCTTAACGTCCCACTGACACAGATAGGACTTATGGCGACGATGGGATGGTAAAGGCCCAGGAGTGGGAAGGAAGCGGCCGCAGCCTTCATTAACATACAGACCCGGGATTTTCGTGGTGTGAAAATGGGAACCACTGAAAACCGTTTTCAGGGCTGCCAACCGTGTGGCTCGAACCCACTATCTTCTGGATACAAGCTCACAGTCGCCACCCCTAACCGCACGGCCAACTCGCCCCGTAGAGAAGAATTGTAACGCTGACTACACAAGCCTTCGGGCTGAGCAGTGGTCGCCTGGTAGCCCAAGGTCAATCAGTGTTGTAGCGTCATGAGCTTTGGTTTGGTTTTATGCCGTAAGAATACAGCTTATAGTTTATAGTTTATTCCGTAATTAAAATAATCTAACCAGACGTTCACTTCATAAATATGGTCAACCTTCTCAAGAGTTACTGCCACTATTCTGCAAGCAACTTTGACTTCCGTCAGTCACTTCTTATAACGGCGCAATGTAATATTCATTGACTAGTTTATGTATACCCCAGATGTAGAGGACTTTTTCAAGTTAGAACAATATGGGACAAGACACGCTATATACGGGAGCTTTAAACCTATGTTAAAATACACCAGCTTCAGCGGTCAATCCTCTCTGTGTTATATAGAAGCAAAATGCCTGATTTATTCACAGCTGAAATACGTATATATATGGCTGTCGGATTTACCGGTTGAAAAACAGGACTAGCAATATATCAATCGCGTCCTTGCCTATTATATTTTAGCATGTCACGTGGCCGGTCGCACCCGCTTGCTCTGCCTGTATTATAGAAGGGAGTTCGATGGGGTGGGGCTAGGGATGGGGAGGGAGCTGGTTGTCACGACAGATTATTATTTTTTTTGTTATGCCGTAATTTTGAATTATTGGCAGGAATAATTAGGATTGTGTTCAGAGCTGGTGGGGGTGGGCAGAGAGGGGAGGGGAAGAACGGGTAAGGGGGTGAGAAGCATTTAAAAAGTGATGCCTCTCCTATGTGCTACGGTGATATCAACAGAATTAACTGTGAAAAATGAAGATATTTAAAGAGTTATAACGTATATGGGCAAAATTCAGGAAACAACGTCTCACTCATTTGTTATATACTATTCATTTTAGTGCATTTTATTGACACATGAGTATGGCTAAATCAGGGAGGAAAAATACCGATGCAATGAAGCGATAATAATAATTTCTTGTGGCTAATCGTAGCCGAGTGCAGCCCTTGTAAAGCAGACCCTCCGATGAGGGTGGGCGGCATCTGCCATGAGTAGGTAACTGCGTGTTATTTTGGTGGCGGATAGTGTTGTATGTGGTGTGTGTGAGTAGCAGGGATGTTGGTGACAGCACAAACACCACCCTCGGGCTATTGGAATTAACCAATGAAGGTTAAAATCCCTGACCCGGCCGGAAATCGAACCCGGGACCCTGTGAACCGAAGGATAGTACGCTGACCATTGTCAGCGAGTCGGACAAAAAACGAAATGGTGTGTGGCTTTTAGTGCCGGAAGCGTCCGAGGACAAGTACGGCTCGCCAGTTACAGGTCTCTTTATTTGACTCCCGTAGGCGACCTGCGCGTCGATGAAGCGATCCGATGTAATGTATAATGTTAGTATTCTTATTTTATAACAAGGAGATAGGTGCCTCTCTGATAGTATTCAAACGTTCATTTGACACTGAAAATACTTGAATTCATTTCTCAGTCAAGAGGGTAAGTTCAGACACAATTCAGCCAGGAATTTCACATGGATATTAATATCTCTAATCCTACAACGGAACTTAGTACCAGGTTAATTACTCTTTGGGACAAAAAAGAACATTCTTAAGATCAGGCTCAGTATATCACTTACCGTTAGGCCGAGGGTGTCTCTATCATATGGACTCTACGCCAACTGCCGTAGTCGTGTTGACACATCGGATCCCGTGAGATCTCTGAAGTTAAGAAACATTGGGCGTGGTCAAGATTTTGATGGGTTGCCACACGCTGTTGGTGGGGGGTAAGGGAATGGAGGAGCGGAAAGGAATTTGCCACCCTACTGTACGTAAACTCCGGCTCAGGCACACCTCTGCGAAGGTTCGGACCTACCTTCGGGGAGAAAACACCCTTATCTTACTTGGACTCTACGGTGTTATTTGTTCTTTCAGTTGCCTGCAAACGTATTATAACTTACTTGCAGAAAACCGAAGGACTCTGTGGGTTAAATCAAATTCATAAATATATTGTTATATACTACTTCCAGTTGGAAATATCACCTAAACAAACGGAGTACATAAATGAAGAAGTATTCGAGGAAACCAGATGAACATACGACAGTTGACAGAGAAATCGAGAGAATTTGGTTATCAATTATACGTATGTTTTATCGACTATCGAAGAGCTTTTGCCAAAGTAAAGTGGCGTATTTGGCAAGTGTTTCGAGAAATGGGAAATGCGTATCCCCTCATGTTACTGGTAGTTGAATTGTATAAATAAACTACTGGTTCAGCGAAAGTGTTTCTGACTCTATCAAAGGAGTTCCACCCATAACGTGCAGTTAGACAGGGTTTGTACTGTCGCCTCAACTCTTCAACACATATGAGTAGTGTATCATGAGAAAAGCTCTGGATTGATATAAATGAGGTGTTCCAGTTACTGGCCGAACAGTTAACAATTTGCGCTTTGCTGTCGTTAGTTAGGAAACTGTCAAGAAGAATTATTTGAACTCATTCAATTAACTGAAAAGGAGAAACAATAACTTGGTTTTGAACAGAACATCTCGAAATAATGATAGTGGACAGACAGAACAAATACCATCCAGAAGTGAAGCGGATTAGTCGATTTGAAGTTTTCAGTGAATACTCTATCTTAGATCTCTGATAACAAATTCTTGGTCATCAGGAAAAGAGATAAAAAGAAGATGCAAGCTGGATAAGGTGGCAATGAAAAATCTATAACAGACCTGCGGAAGGACTAACATTTTACAAGAACTTGAAATTTAGACTGGTAAACTGTCCAGTATTTCCTACACTAGTGTATAGATGCTAGTCGTGGACATTCAAATAGAAGGAGATGAATAATATTGATGCAACTGAAATTTTTTGTTGGAGAAGGATGTTGTGAATTCCATCGGACCGATCACTCCATCCTAAAAGGGGTTAAAATTTAAAGAAGAATCTCAGGCCAGATTCGGTTCCATCAGCTGAAATATTTTTGGCCATATAATGAGGAGTGGACCAGAAAATATGAAGAAGTTTATCATTCAGGGAAAAACACAGGGACAGAGGCCATGAGGAAGATTCCCTACAAGGTGTATTAGCCAGATTACTAGCACATGTTGAAGAAAAGTGCATGATCCAATAAAGCAAGTCAGTATTAGTGAATCATGAAGAAAAATGATCTATGATATCGCAATGACCGCGTCACGTGCTTTCGAAGTACTTTGAATCTCATATTCCGTGCCGATTTCAGTTTCATATACCAGAATATTGATATGTCCCCATAGATAAAAATCCGTGGGATTCAAATCTGGAGACTGAACTAGTTACCTAACTGATGCACTGCACTCTATCCAACGATGTGGAAATCGACGGTCGAGATAGTCATGTATACCGCGGCTCACATGAGTTGGTGCACCATCGCGAAAAAAGCGCATGTTCATGCACGTTTGCAACAGTACATTCTCAAGGTATCGATACTTCAACTCTGAGGAACTTGAGATAATTTTCACTTAACAGACGCATGGGTAATATGTGGGGCCGAATTAGTCGATCATCTATGTTATCGGCCCACACATTCACTATAAATTGCCACTGAAAATGTCCCTGCCCGATCTATGTGGGTTAAAGACATAGTATCGGTATTATTTAAATTTAACGCCCGATTCCTCGTGAAACAGGCTTCGTTTCAGCCTAACACTTGGAAGGAAAATAGTGAACGTTGTGCCGCTTTGTTTAGAAACTACGTACAGAATTCTTATCTTTGTGGGGCAAACCCTGGCCTTGCAGCACTATACACGTTGCACGTGATGTAGTCGCAGGCGCTTTGCACGCAGGACCCGATGCGCAGTCCACTGGGATATACCATCTTCGCATCTCTCCGGGTGCCTTTCTATCATGTGCAGGTCTTTGGCTTCTACCGATGACATTCGGCGCCATCTTCGGCCACGACAGTCACAATAGGACGGCAAAATACTACCACTATTGCGTACTCGCTGGCACGCAGCAACGAACCTGTTGGCTGTACAGCGATCAGTAAATCGTTGTCTGTACAGTGGGATGGCAGCTTTTGGATTACGGTGTAAATAAGGAGCATATCCGTCAACTCGTTTCCTACAAACTCCATTTTTCTGACATTAGTCCACAGACAAAGCATGTCGATTGTCAGTCAAGCAATAACCAGTTTATGTGCTTCTTGTGATTTACTCTATTGCTTCGCCTAGGTGTGTTGTGTTTATTAACACAGTTTGCTTGATATTGCGACTGGTGTGATTTACAGCATACTGAAGCAAGCCACTGTACTGCAGTATGCGTTATTACCTTAAATAAAAGTATTGTTTTGCACAGTTATGTCTGTAACATCACAGTACCTTCAGTATGACCGAGAAATTAAAAAATCACGTATGTCTTGAAAACATAATAGCCGTACAACATTCCATTCCTCCCTATATATAGAATTTATTTTCAACTAGCTGTAGCACCCGGCGTTGCCCGGATAGTTTCTGAATATTTCCCTTTAAGATTTGCATTACCAGTTAGTTATGTGTGAAGTGAATTTTTATAGTATTACTTTTTGACTTGCAGATTGATGTTACGATCTATAATGTAGTTTAAGAATTGTTTAGATGTGTTTGATTTCGAATCGACTGGGAAGTATTTGATCCTGTCAAAAATTAATAAGATAACTATATGTATTTAGCCGTCGCACTATAGATACGAAGTACAGGATTTCAACTGTCAATGAGACTGTCCCCCTCTCGGCCCCCACCACTAAGAGATAAAAAATATGGATTATCACCATTCGTCTCAGTGACCCAGAAAACTGTAGATTCGACACTGTTTTCGATTATTTTTATATCTCACTCCCCCCTCACCCTCACCCCAAAGGAGGCGGAACATGTACTTTAAAAACTTCGGAGTGTCACTATTCATTTCAGCGACCACGAAAACTATGGATTCGATACTATTCTAGATTACTTTATACCCCCTTCGCCCCCTTCCATAAGGGTGCAAGTGGTGTCTTACCCCCACGTGGTTTGTCTCCTGATACTAATTGATAAGTGTGCCAAGTTTGGTGAAATTGCTCCAGTGGTTTAGGAGGCCCACTGTCGGCAGCCCTGAAAATGGTTTTCCGTGGTTTCCCATTTTCACACCAGGAAAATGCTGTGACTGTACCTTAATTAACGCCACGGCCGCTTCCTTCCCACTCCTAGCTCTTCCCTGTCCCATCGTCGCCATAAGACCTATCAGTGTCGGTGCGACGTAAAGCAAGTAGCAAACAAAACAAGTTTAGGAGGAGATGTGTCATGTACACACCCTCACACACACCCACGCACACACATACATCCATTTTTATATACAGTAAGAAGCAGAAGAAGAAGAAAATATTTTATATATAGTTTTTCGATTATTTTTATATCTCACCCTCTTCGCCCCCCACTTGGACCTGTAAAAAATCCGGAGTATTACTATTCATCTCAGAGACCCTGAAATCTATGGATTCGAAACTGTTTTTAATTGTTTCTATATCTCACCCCCATTCGCTCCCAACCTAAAAGGGGACTGAACTTGGACTTTTAGAAATTCTGAAGTATTACTTTTCAACTCAGCGACCCCGAAAACTATGAATTCGACACTATTCTGGATTATTTTTTATAACTAACCCCCCTGAACCCCTCCCTTAAGGGCGATAAGAATGGCTTACCCCCGCAGTGCTCGTCTCCCGATAGTAAGTAATACGTGTACCAAGTTTGGTTGAAATTGCTCCAGTGGTTTAGGAGGAGATGTGTCATGTACACACACACACACATTTTTATATATAGTAAGATAAGATTTTTATACTGCACCCCTTTTCCATCCCCACCCAAAAGAGTCCTATGAGTGCCTTACACAACAGTATACATTTTCCAGATAGTAAGTCTTATGTGTACCAATTTTGGTTGCCAGCTATGCCCAAACGTACATTGGATAATCTCGCTGCTCTAGAATCTTGGCACTGACGTTGCCATGGTTACGGCAGTTCATTTCTTTTATTCGATTCCTAGAGCAGGGGCAGTGTGGTGCCAATATCTCCGTAACGGTTGGTTTTAGGGCTTTAAAACATGGTTTTCGGGCCCGTAGGGCTTACCGAGTTTTGTTCTTTGCGTCAAAAGGATTAAATTGAGCTTTGTCTGTTCCTTATACGACAAATTCGATATTTTTCCTATATTAGCCTATTATTGTTATATCTCGCCCCCCCCCCGTTCCTCCCCCACGAATTGTTTTGAAAATAAAATACAGCTCATATTACTCCCTGGCAATGTAGCTTTCTATAGGTGAAGAAATTTTTAAAATCGGTTCAGTAGTTTTTGAGTCTATTCATTACAAACAAACATACAAATTTTTCCTCTTTACAATATTATAGTATATATAAGCAACTTAACGAGCACAGTGCATTTAAGGCAACTAAGAGAGTTGTATTTGTTACACTTCTATCTTTCCTTGCCATTATCTCCACTTATAATTTCTTTAGTCTCCACCACCTTTCACGAATCATGAAGACAAGCACCCGATCTGCGGGATCCTCTGAACTGAAGGCCTCTACGCTGACCATTCAACTTAAGAACGGTAACAATATCACCTTCTCAACTATCGTTTTCAACGTGGAGCGAGTGGCACATATACGATCAGATTAAAGATTCCAAGTTGGTAGATTCGATCCCAGTTCATTTCGGTGGTGTGGTATCATATCGGTTGAATTTTCGGGACTTAAAAGAACTTCTTCGTTGCGAAATTTCAGCCCTTCGGTGACTGTGGAACATAATAGTTTGTACGACGTAAAACCAGCATCAACATACCATTAGACCTCGTAAAGACTGAACAGATTCCAATAGAAAATTAACGAAAGATTATGAATTTATCGTCTATAGAATTTCGTGATCAACTGAGTAAAAATGTCCTCAGTCCATTTCGAAACATTTCCAAACGTGTAGAACTGAATTCAATTATTACTGTATAATTTTCTCCAAAAATGTGTTTCCATTATTTTACTGCATTATTTTCTCCAAAAGCGTGTTTCCATTATTTTACTGCATTGTTTTCTCCAAAAAATGTGTTTGCATTATTTTACTGCATTATTTTCTCCAAAAACGTGTTTCCATTATTATACTGCATTATTTTCTCCAACGATTTGTACTTTCATTGCATGTCGAAAAAGATATATTATTAATTTTCTGTTCATTTGCAGTCGACTAACTCAGTGGTGTATGCACCTCACAACTGGAGGTCTCGCGTTGGATTTTGTGTTCTTCCCAAGTTTATAACCGTAGTCTAAAGAGGGAAATTCCAGTATCTCTCTAGCCAGAAATTATCTTGGGACACTCACTGTTTTCATCGGCTATTGCGGATGAAGTTCATTTCATACAACTGAGAATGTTCTTTTCCTTCGCCTAAAACTTGTATATCAACGATTAGAAATGAACCTAATCGAATTTTTATACATCATATCGAAACAAGGATGACTGTATTAACAGCGGAAAGATAGTTTTAGAAGTCATGAAATGTAAAGTATATTAATTATCGTTAAAGCGAACTCCGTCTGTGGATAATACGTACTCTTAAATTATTGGCATGGAACAGTATTGAATTTCAACATATGGTGCACCAGTGTTATTCCAGAAGTTCCTGAAGACACGTGTACATTTCTTTCATGGATATATTTTATTTCAGGAATGCGGTGGCATTATTTTAGAACCACTTAGTGTGAAGCTACAGTATACTCATATGACGGAGCTCGCTTACCATTGCGAGCACACAAGTAGGCAACCCACTCTACAGCTCCGTCCGCACTCCATATATCATGACGCCTGACGCGACCAACCAATTGTTTCTTGTCTCACGAGAGGAATGTGAAAAAACAATTCTTTAGAAAGATGCCTTTCTTCTTTATGCTTGATGAAAACAACCATTTTATATTGAACAATAGGCTGGATATTATACTGGCTAGGGAAATTTATTTATTTATTTATTTATTTATTTATTTATTTATTTATTTATTTATTTATTTATTTATTTATTTACGTATGGATTTTAGTAACGGGAGTGTCCGGGGATATGTTCACCTCGCCTGGTGCAGATCTTTCTATTTGAGGTCCATAGGTCACCTGCGCGTCTGGATGCGGAGGAAGGATAATGTAGAGAGACGGTGAATCCCGGTGACGGCACATAGCCTACGCCTGTCGAATAACACTAAGGGCTATGTTTTACGTCCGGCAGACTGATCACAATCAAGAGCGTCATATCCCTTCAGTCCACACGAATAATGCGAAGGGATCTGGAATTTAATTCAGGTTTTTAGCACGCAATCTCGTGATCAGAAATTGCATACCTCCACCTCCCCTGGCCTACTGACCAATATTCTGATGGTGAATATTTTTCGCTCAGCGGGTCTCGAACCAGCTAACAACAGTGTCAGGCTGCAGGATATAGACATGGCACCTTAACGATCATGGCCAAGTGTCGCGTGGCTAGGGAAAGAAACGAAAACTTAGCTCAATAATCACACACCAGATATTATAGATAGATCTGTTCCACACAAAATGTACTCGTGATTCAAGCGGAAATGTCCTCTGGCATATGTCGTTCATATCAGTTCTTAATGCGGAACAAAGGTTAGTAGCTATTGGCTGAGAGCTCCACACCAGGGATATTGATGATTGTAATAGATAGTAATGCCGGCCCCGTGGTGTAGGGGTAGCGTGCCTGCCTCTTACCCGGAGGCCCCGGGTTCGATTTCCAGCCAGCTCAGGAATTTTTTCGTGGACCTGAGGGCTGGTTCGAGGTCTACTTACCCTACGTGATTAGAATTGAGGAGCTATCTGACGATGAGCTAGCGTCCCCGGTCTAGAAAGCCAAGAATAACGGCCGAGATGATTCGTCGTGCTGACCACACGACACCTCGTAATCTGCAGGCTTTCGGGCTGAGCAGTGGTCGCTTGGTAGGCCAAGGCCCCTCAAGGGCTGTAGTGCCATGGGGTTTTCGGGGAGGGGAATAGATAGTAATTATTGGAACATGGAAGAGAGCATTCTCGCCAAGTGCCTTCTAAGCAAATTCTTAACAGTGAACAGCCTGACACTCCTTCATTAGGGTATACAGCCCGGCATATCCTGCTGTTTCATTGCAGTGCCAAGCCGCACACAAGCATCCACATAGCAGAGCAGCTGCAATCATTGCGGCGCACTGTTCAACAGCAGCTAGCACGTGCTCCTCAACTACTTTCGTCGGGCTGTGCTCTCTTATTCTCCTTCGCCTTGATCAGTGTATAGAACCGTCTGTCTACGTGTTATGAAATTAAACCTTGATATGCCAGCGTAAGGAACTCGGGAGTAAGCTTCTTCTTCTTCTTCTTCTTCTTCTTCTTCTTCTTCTTCTTCTTCTTCTTCTTCTTCTTCTTCTTCTTCTTCTTCTTCTTATTCTTCTTCTTCTTCGTCAGTTTAACTACGTCCACTTATTAATATAGGCCTCTTTTCCTTCCCATATTGAGCTCGGCCGAGCAATGAGTATCCTGTTGTTTCCTGCATGATCATGGATGACATCCCTCCATCTACCAGGTGGTCTGTTGATACTCATTTTTCACTCCCGTAATCTCCTCTCGATCAGAGCTTTCGTCCATTTCGAGGTGCTTCTCACTACGTTCCCTACTCATCTTCACGCTAGTCTTGTCCATTGCTCCATCGCATCGGTGACTCGAGAGGTCCTGCTTATCTTATTGTTTCGTACTTGCGCTCTCATGCAGATTCCAGGCGTAGAGCTCTCCGTCGCTCTCATGCAGATTCCAGGCGTAGAGATCTCCATCGCTCTCATGCAGATTCCAGGCGTAGAGCGCTCCATCCCTCTCATGCAGATTCCAGCCGTAGAGCGCTCCATCCCTCTCATGCAGATTCCAGCTGCAGAGCGCTCCATCCCTCTCATGCAGATTCCAGCCGTAGAGCGCTCCATCCCTCTTATGCAGATTCCAGGCGTAGAGCGCTCCATGGCTCTCATGCAGATTCCAGGCGTAGAGCGCTCCATTGCTCTCATGCAGATTCCAGCCGTAGAGCGCTCCATCCCTCTTATGCAGATTCCAGGCGTAGAGCGCTCCATGGCTCTCATGCAGATTCCAGGCGTAGAGCGCTCCATTGCTCTCATGCAGATTCCAGCCGTAGAGCGCTCCATCCCTCTTATGCAGATTCCAGGCGTAGAGCGCTCCATGGCTCTCATGCAGATTCCAGGCGTAGAGCGCTCCATTGCTCTCATGCAGATTCCAGGCATAGAGCGCTCCATCGCTCTCATACAGATTCCAGGCATAGAGCGCTCCATCGCTGTGTGACAGATACTGAGTTTGTTCGCGCTCTTTACAATGAAAGGACATAACAGGTTAAAGGTTCTATGTCGCGTCTGGTAGAATGCATGTGCCATACACCATACTTTTTAGATTCATCGGTACTTGCATATTTCGCAGAATGTAGTAGAGCCTTCCAAAAATGTCCATGTCAGGCCGATCTCTGATCCCTGCCATCTGGTTTCTCATCTCTCGTAAAAGGCACGAAAGTCGTAATACATGACTTTTTATCGTTGCTGAAAATACATCTTGTGAACAGCTGAAGGGCTGATAGTATTTTCCAAGTAAAAAATGAGGGTAGAACTTCACGAAAGAAAATCCATAATATCCGACGAATTTCAGACTGCTATCGAGAATGGTGCTAGATTTATTCGCTTCATCCGTAAATAACGTTTTCGTGATACAAACGTTTGTGGTTCTGGAAGTGGAATATATCAATCATCCTATGGAATCATATTTGTTATCAACATAAAAATAATCGTAATTTTCTCTACATTGCTAAGTGTCAATCAACATTCATTGATCCTTATATTACATGCCATCCGTTGCTCCAATGTTCAAATATTCTTCTTCTATCTGATGTTAAATATACTGCAATAAACCTGGAAGTTAGCTAGTTTCTTCTTCAGCTTCAATGACATTGCTTCTTTATAAACTACCTGTTTTTTGTCTTTTAAATGTGTACGAAGAAGATGCTCTTAAATATTACATCAGGAATCCTCAAGGCACTAATTTGGTTAAAGTATAATTGTATGATTCTTTATTATCTCTTATTGACACTTAGCAATTTGTATGTGTATATCATAATCAATCAATCAGTCACCACTCATCTGCGTTTAGGGCAGTCAACCAGGTGGCAGATTCTCTTTGTTTACCTAGTCTATTCTTAAATAATTGCAGACAATTTGGAAATTTATCGAACACACTTGGCAAATTATTCCAATCCCTAAATACTCTTCCTATAAACGAAATTTTCCCCAATTGTACCTCTTGTATTCCAACTTCGTATTGCGATATTTCCTATTTTTTAAAACACCATTTAAACTTATTCGTCTACTGATGTCATTCCATGCCCTCCCTTAACTGACAGCTCGGAACATACCACTTAATAGAGCAGTTCGCCTCTTTTCTCCTAAGCCTACACAGTCCAAACTTTGCAACAATTTCGTAACGTTACTCTCTTACCGTAAATCGCGCAGAAGAAATCAATCCGCTTTTTTCTGGATTTAGTCCAGTTCTCGAAGCATGTAATACTGGCGAGGGTCCCATACACTGAAGCCATACACTTTATTATTATTATTATTATTATTATTATTATTATTATTATGATTATTATTATTATTATTATTATTATTATTATTATTATTATTATTATTATTATTATTATTATTATTTGATTTAAGTCGCACTTACACAGATAGGTCTTATGGCGACGATGGGATGGTACAGGCCTAGGAGTGGAAATTAAGCGGCCGTGGCCTTAATTAAGGTACAGCCACAGCATTTGCCTCGTGTGAAAATGGGAAACCATCTTCAGGGCTTACATTAACACCCAGTTACTTACAATCATCCCCTTAGGGACCATACACCCCATCAACGTAGTAATGGAAACTGAGAGGACTTTTCTTATTAGTTAAACTCACAACCTGACTTTTAACTCTTTCTGTCATCATGCCATTACCTGCTGCCTACCTCACAATATTGTTGAGATCTTTTTGCAGTTGCTCACAATCTTGTAACTATACAGTATAAAATCATACTCTATTGAGGAATTCCCCTCTTAATGGTCAGATAATGCTTCACCTACTCTGATTCTCTGAGTTCTATATTCTAGAAATTTAGCCACCCGTCCAGTCATTTGTCTAATCCAGTTGCACTCATTTTTACCAGTAGTCTCCCATGATCTACCCTCTTAAATGCCTTAGATAGGTCAATGGCGATACAGTTCATTTGACCTCCTGAATCTAAGATATCTGCTATATCTTGCTGGAATCCTACAAGTTGAACTTCAGTGGAATAACCTTTCCTAAAATCCGGCTCCATGGCTAAATGCTTAGCGTGCTGGTCCCGGGTTAGATTCCCGGTCGACCCGAGGATTTTAACTTTCATAAGTTAATTCCTACGCCTCGGGGGCTGGGTGTTTGTGATGTCTTCAGCATTAGATTTCATCTTAGATAGGGTCCCATCCTCACAGACACGCAGGTTACTCATACGGCGTATCGAGCGAGTTGGCCGTGCGGTTAGGGACGCGCAGTTGTGAGCTTGCATCCGCGAGATAGTGGGTTCGAACCCCACTGTCGACAACCCTGAAGATAGTTTACCGTGGTTTCCCATTTTCACACCAGGCAAATTCTGGGGCTGTACCTTAAATTAGGCCACGGCCGCTTCCTTCCCATTCCTAGGCCTTTCCTATCCCATCGTCGTCGTAAGACCTATCTGTGTCGGTGTGCCGTAAAGCAAACAGCAAAATAAAACTATACGGCGTCAACTCGAAAGACCTGCACTAGGCCTCTCCGGTGGCCATTACCTTTCCTAAATACGAACTGCCTTCTACCGTACCAGTTTTTTAATTTCGCGAACGTGTCTGGTATAATCAGAAATAATGCTCTCCCGAAGCTTGCGTGCAACACATGTCAAACTGACTGGCCTGTAATTTTCAACTTTATGTTTATCACCATTTCCTTTATACACAGGGTCTACTGTAGCAACTCTCCATTCTTTTTGTATAGCTCTCTCGTCTGCAGATTACGAGGTGACGAGATGAACCTCCTTAGCTATTATTCTTGGCTTTCTAGACCGGACCACTATCTCACCCTTAACTCCTCAGTTCTTCTCACGTCGGCTGAGTTTTACTCGATCCAGCCTTCAGTTCCAGTCATACAAGACTCTGACCTAACTGGGAAACGATTTTACAACATATTGCTAATTGCTGTATGCTTGTTTCGTTCTTGTAGCGATGCAAATATAAAATGTATTACATTTATTCAATTATCGTTTTCTTGTTGTATGTAAATGCTAATTAAAGCTTTCATGAAACAACATTAGAATTCCTTAGTATAACAACCTATGGTTTATAGGGCCCTGGGTTCCATTCCTGATAAGGCCATGAATTTTATTACCGGCTAATATACTCCTCTGGTTCGGGTACTGGGTATTTCTGTTGGTCTTAATACTCACCACTTTATACACACACAACATATCATACTATGGACCAACGAGTGAGTTGGCTTTGCATTTAGGGTTCCGCAGCTATGAAATTGCATTCGGGAGATAGTGTGTTTGAACACTACTGTTGGAAGCCCTGACGATGGTTTCCTGCGGTTTCTCATTTTCACACCAGGTAAATGCTGGCGCTGAACCGTAAGACCACGGCCGCTTCCTTCCCACTCCTTGCCTAAACATTGTAAACAGTTTGTGTGCCGTTTCGTAGACATCGATACGAACTTTCTTTCCTCAAGTGGAATTATAATTATTACTAGCCCATTGCACGAGACGTTAAAGAGCCAAATTTCGTGCTGAAATCATTTTTACGATATAACAAGGATTATAGAACAAACGGAGTATTTAATATTGTAGTATTTTTCACAAATGGTCTCCCCAAACTTGGGGCTGGAACGTGGGCCGTAGATGTGAGACACACCTGACTGCATACAAATTACAGTATATCGTGTTTCTCTTAAAACTTGTTTTCTTAATTTTTAACCTGGCACTAACACATGGAAGGTTTTCGGGGACAGAAGTACGGTAAACGGCTAGGATTAGGAAGGTGGCAGTCGTTGTAATAGTTAAGGTACAGCACCAGAATTTCCCTGGTATGAAAATGGGAAACCACGTAAAACCATCTTCCGAGCTGCCGACAGCCACTATCTCCCGAATGCAATTTTACACCTGCACGAACCTGAACGCACGGTCAACTCGATCGGTTTCATTAAAACTAACAGACTACTCGAAAGTTACCTTGCCCATTTATACTGTACGATGTAACACACAGTTTCTTAGAACTAAGCTGTGTGCATTATTGCTTGATGTCTATCTGTACGCTTTCCTTCCACTTACCGTTGAAGGGGATAGTGTAGAACTAACACGACAATACTTTGAAAGTCTATAACGGATCCGGTCAGAAAGAACAAGCAATTCCTTTTTTTCGCTCTCTTTGTGTGTGTATATTCATATTTTTGTCTTAAACATTAGTGTTATTTGTAGTTATTAGTATTTGAAGTGCATCAGTTCATAGTATTAAAAAGTAATAATATTTTCCAGAAGCCTTAACCACCACAGACAATAAAGGCTTTATCTATCTGATAAATGTCCCACTAGCCACGTGACTCCAATAGCTTCAGGCCCTCTGTCGCGGCAGCAGTCGTCGTAGCAGGCCAACGTGTTAGTTACACTTCCTCTTCAAACAATAATCACCGACGCGACACAACGGCCTTATTTCCTGCTTTTTTTTCTTTTTTTTTTGGAACCCAAGCTAAGTGGCTCAGGTGATTAAGGTGGCAGGTTTTATCATGGCTGAGTTCGGTATTTGAAAGTATTCAAATACGTCAGTCCCGTGTAGATGGATTTGCCGGTAAGTGAAATCTCCCGCTAGGCAAAATTCCGGCATCTTAGGGTCTCTGAAAACCACTGAAGTAGTTAGTGGGACGTAAAACGTATAACTTTGTTTTTTACTGATGTGGATATCAGTGAATGGTATGTCGATAACTGAAGGTATATTAAGATGAATGGTAAAGTTTTGCTAGCATTAAAATTCAAATATTTATTGGTCAGCACCCACAAATTCTATTTTAACATTTTTCACACTTTTGAAGACCTGGTGAATGACTGTAAAAATGTGATCAATTTTTAATATTACTTTTTGCAGCTGAATTGGATTTACACTTTAAATACAAAAAGACATTGAATAATTGCAACATTCTTTTACAAAAATGATCAGCAAGTTATATCAACAATGAGGCCTATAATCTCTAAAAAATTTCTTCATGACATTATTTTTCTATTCACTATTAATTATTTTCTAAAATTAAAATTACTTGTTTCTTAGAAACTACCACCACGCAATTTTATTGCATACATTATCAGTGATATTTGTATTAAAATAAAGATAATGTGCAGTAATGAAATGGTATACATGGACCATTGTTTTTAGCACCCTTTAGCCTTTAGAAGCTGACAGTATATAGACACTTACAATATACTTTGAGGTTGTGGAGATTTTTTCACCAGATTAAAGACAGAAGTATGTTTTATGAATAAGCAAATTAATTACTTTTATATCCCGAAGGGTGTACCTCCCACCCCGAACCCCTTCTTAAGAAACTAGAGTGTTTTAGAAGTAACTGAACGCTATTCTAAAAATGTACAATTATCTCATCTGAAACTGAACGATTCAGCTGAAGAGTTTATTTATGCGCTTGCATCATACATCTTTGTTATTTTTGACCTCGTTTGGAAAGTTTAGTCCTTTGACTTAAGATACAACCTGAGGGTAGGAAACAAGGTCTCTAGTAACAAGTCTCGCCAACGGGCCATTAATAATAATTAAATGAAGTTTAAGTAAAAGAGAAATCTTCTTTTAGTCGTATTTTTCCAGTCTTCTTCTACATTTGTGTTTCTCTTCTGGATAGTCTTCATGCAGTACCTTTGCATCCCGATTTTCTCTGTTTCACAGAATATGTTCTGTTCAAAACTGTCCTCGTTCACTATTGCCTTTCTCTTTCAGCACAGCAGAAATGTCGTTATGAGTTTTTCGGGGGGCGAGCAGGGGGGTGTAAAAGGGTCGAGAGGAGAATGGAGTGTGTAAGGGTAGGGGGAGAAAAGTTTTGGAATTAGATTGTTAGAGTGGAGTCGTCGTCCCCACAGGCGGTCACTTGTTCTCTGTCGAACTCAACCTCTACCCTTTCCCCCTCCCACCCCTCCTCTTATAAAGACTATGAAGTAGACCAACCGCACAGCTGTTGAATCAGTTCTCTACGTCCTTGTTCGGGAATTAAATTGAAATCACCTGAAATAGTATTGGACTCGCAGAAAAGCTTCAGAATCAATCACTTTCTAAGACGACACGACCTAGAGTTTCAGCTGAGCGTCTTAGCACATATGTATGTGTTTGTTTCAAGCTTCGAATACAGAAATATGACACACGAAATTATCGGTATATGGTAATGTGGTATACATAGAGATAGAAATAGAGTTATTTTATTTACAAAACTGCCTTCCAGTAACATTGCAATTGTAATTACAATATTAAAATATAATATGATACAAAATTTCAAACAACGCCTAGAAGTGTGGATTAATATGGTGAATCGGAATTTGATAACTCTTCTTTAGTACTATGGTGACCATCTCATCTCGTACAGAAGTTGCAATGTGTGATTTTGTTCGAAAAAAACCGAGGTATAGGACCTCGTGTACCTATCAGCAGACCTATTACATCAACGTATTTGAGCTTATATCTGTCTTTGAAATAATCAACTAGGTTCATACATAGCTTTCTTTTCTATATCCACCTCCTCAGCTTGTTGAAGACCAACCTAGAATCGGAAAGAAGGGTCAATTATTATGCCATGCCTAGAGGTGTTAGAATAGGCAACAATATCGACTCTTCTACTAGACCCATCTGAGTAAACGCGTGATATTTCTTCGTGCATTTTGACACTCTTTCTGTCGCAAAGCATTGGCGATCTTAGACCTCACCGTGTGATGGTACGTAGTAATGTTCTTATACCACAGAATCCTAAGGCATGCCTGGAATGGTTCGGACAGCTGTCACGCTTGCGTTCATTTTAAGAGCTTATATATTTCTCACGGTCACTTATGTACAGATCTGAGAGTTGGTCGATTGAAACATTGACATATAGCTAAAGGGTCAGCCAAGAGTTGCCTGCATGGTTTAGTGTTTGTAGTAACAGCTCTCCACGTGGTCAATCTGAGACACGCGAGTGCTAAGTAGAGGATACACTTGAAACAACTTCCATGTTCAATGGTTACATCCAAACGAATACAACATGACATGATTCAGTTCTTGTGCAAGAAAAGGTACTTTTACCGGGAAATCCGTCACGAGGTGTTTATGTGCTCCACGGTAACGCATGTCACCACGCTGCCAACGCAGTCGGCGCTGTTTTCTCCGGGTGCTTATCAATCTCCTGCCCTAGAGTCACGATTTAGTGCACGTTATTTTGTATATAGTTCAATATTTAGTTTTCTTATGATAGTCACATATTTGTCTACTTCAGAGTAGGCATTTCACCACATATCAAGTGGTTGCTGATACTATATAAGGGTGGTTCACCCAGCAAGGAGTTCTTCATTGTAGAGGGTATAGTTAACCTTGTTCATTGTTGAGACAGGTGTCTGAAGAGTGACTATCTCTAGGCGCTCTCAAACTATCGTCAGAATTCTGTCATTTTGATATTTTGTATGTTTTCCAATAGTTAGTGGACGTTTCTAGATAACAGTCTGTATTTCTGTATTCTGTATTTCCAGTTAATTATAACTGCAAATTACCACACTTACCAGGGTCATAGAAAGCTATCACATTGTCTTCACGTAATATAAATACCAGAAACTGTAGTCCACGCTATCTCTAGATTCATCAGTTATATAATAATAATAATAATAATAATAATAATAATAATGATAATAATAATAATAATAATAATAATAATAATAATAATAATAATAATAATAATAATAATAATCGTTTGACGTCGGCTATAGAGTTGCAGACTTTCTGAAGTTTTCCATGTAGATGACCTACATACTAACTTTCATTCTGCGGAACGAAGGTGAAATACCACTGGACGGAAACTGTGGCTGAAATTAATTTTGTCGGGTACCTCATCAAAGATCTGAAGAACGCTGAAGACATTCACATGGACTGCCAAAGTTTTTGACTGTCCTCCTAATCGACTACTTCAACCAGGATATAACGCAAGAACTTGGGATATTGAGTCAAATATTTTACCACCGAGCTCTATAGCTGCAGTCGCTTAAGTGCGGCCAGTATCCAGTATTCGGGAGATAGTAGGTTCGAACCCCACTGTCGGCAGCCCTGAAGATGGTTTTCCGTGGTTTCCCATTTTCACACCAGGCAAATGCTGGGGCTGTACCTTAATTAAGGCCACGGCCGCTTCCTTCCCACTCCTAGCCCTTCCCTGTCCCATCGTCGCCATAAGACCTATCTGTAAAAAGCAATTAGCAAATACTTTACCAATGATCCACCGAGGCAGTTATTCTCTTTATGTCTACATGGTAATACTAATTATTACATGGATAGCTCTCTTCCTTTCTCTCTCTCTCTCTCTCTCTCTCTCTCTCTCTCAGTAGATCAGTGGCATATTGTCACCCTTGGGTTCATAGGCTCAAATTCACCGCAAGTAATCTGATTTTTGAATTGCGATAAAAAGAAAAGCAACTCCACATTCAATGCCGCACTATGCTTGTTTACAAACGTCGATGGTTACACATTCAGCATCGACTAACATAATTGAGTAAAATGAAGCAAAATGTCACCTAACATATTTCTGGTTACCTGTACGCAGTACCTAAGACTATACATTCTGTCATTATTATTATTATTATTATTATTATTATTATTATTATTATTATTATTATTATTATTATTAATATGGATATGATTTTGGTCTGGGGCGTTTTACCACTTATTATTATTATTATTATTATTATTATTATTATTATTATTATTATTATTATTATTATTATTATTATTATTATTATTTTGCTACTTCGCCGTTTACCATACACGGGGTCGGGGACTCGATAGCGACGTTTCGATAACGCTTTGTCCTGCACATCCTCAGCGGTGAGCACGAGTTCTTCCATATGCACTTTGATTTTCCGATCCAGGATCAGTTTGGGTCTTCCATGGCCTCTTCTTCCTCCCCTCTGCTCCACCGCTATTCTCCTGAGCAAGTGCTCTTCTTCCCTTCTTTGCACATGGCCGTATCAGAAGTGTGTCCTCTCTCTCTTTCCTTGTCAGTAATGCTTTTCATTTCTTCCCGAATATCCTCATTCCTTCTACGATGGATAAGGGTGACACCTCCTATCCTCCCACTAAGCATTCTCATTTCCGCTGAGTGGAGCATCTTATTTTCCTTCTTAACACCCAGCACTCCGAACAGTATGTCATGCTTGGTCTTTCATCTTCTTTATACACCGTATTCTTTAGTTTCTTTGGCATTTTTCTGTCCGTAAGCACACCGTATAAATGAATCGATCCTGCAACAGTTCGGCATCAGAACAAGACTGTCAACTCTTATCAACCAAAAACAACTCAGATATTTTGGTCATATTGCCAGAAGGCAGGAAGCAATGGAAATATTTATCATAGAGGGAAAAGTTGACGGCCGAAGACCTAGACGTGCACCCGTTACGATGGAAGGACCAGATCAAGAGCTTGACCAGGATGAGCTTACAGCAAGCAAGTCACCATGCCCAAAGCAGAGACTCTTGGAGGAAGATCACCTAAAGGATTGTCGCGTGATGCCACTACACCCTTACGAAGGGTTGGACTAAAAGAGATAAGCACTCCTGACATCTTTTGAAATTAACTCAACCTTCCTGTATTCTTGCTTTGACATCTTCCTCTAAATCATCACTCTATATGGAATTAGGGTCATCAATTTCCCCACACCTTTGTAACCATGGCAACCAATGTTCGTCATCTACGTGTAGTATGTCAGTATTGCTGCGGTAAGAAGGTAACTCGTTCTCCCGTCTTCTAAGCCCAAAACAATATCCACGAGTCTATACATTTCCGTGTAATGGAGAGAAATGTAAGAGTATTATTATTATTATTATTATTATTATTATTATTATTATTATTATTATTATATAATTCACTGGGGCCATCAAGGACCACGTTAAGTCTTGCATTTGACACTGAATTTGCCCTTCTTTAGAGCCCAAATTTCTCTCATTCTTTGTGAGTGGGCCTGCTTACGCTCCTCTGTCCGAGGGGCACCATGTCTTCTCTTCGGTTGCTCGTCTCGGTTTAGCCCGTTCGTCAATATTTCCTTGCGGAAGCGATCTCTGTTAAGGGCGTCTTCAGCTGAGATATGTAGCATCTGCAGGTCTTCTTTGGTATTTCTAAACCAGGGAATTATGGTTTCAGGGTTTGAGTCAAGAAAGACAAAGATCTCTTTAGTTAACTTTCTTCCGTCCATTCTTTTCAGATGACCATAACATTCTGCCCGTCTTTTTCGGATTGTGTCGGTAATTTTCTCTATTTTGCCGTAGACTTCCTCGTTGGATCTCTTTTGATGGATTCCTTTTCTGTACTTTGATCCCAAGATTCCTCTCACAATTTTGCGCTCTTTTATCTCCAGTTCTTTAAGGAGTCCTTTGTTGGCATTTAGAAACAGGGTTTCGGCTGCATATAGAACTAATGGCTTCAGAACTGTTTCATAGTGACGTATCCTGGTGTTTTGGGAAAGGCATTTTTTGTTGTAGATTGTGCGGGATATTTGGTGGGCTATTTCTAGTTTGCGTACTCGCTCCTGAAGTGCTTCTTTGTCCAGTCCATTTTTCATGATGATCTCGCCCAGGTATTATTATTGTTATTATTATTACTATTATTATTATTATTATTATTATTATTATTATTATTATTATTATTATTAACTAAATTTCCCGCTTGATATTCGCAGAAAGTAAGACATCTCTGATGTCGCTATACAGGAGTCAGATGATAAATAAATGCAAAACTACGTGTCAGTGCTTATTAGACTCACAGTACCAAAAAAGATGAATAATAAACAGTAATTTGCGAACAATGGAGTGTAAAATAGTGCAATAAATTACTTCTTCCATTTATATTAACCAGGAACATGAAAATGTTTTTAATCGGTTTTACTTGCATGGCTGAGAGCAGTAGCATGCTCAATCCTTCGTATCCAAGAAAACAGGTTCGATCCCAGCTTGAGGTAGGTGGCATTTGAAGATGTTTAGATGCGACAACTTTGTGTTGTAGGCTGACGGCATGTTAAGGAACTCCTGCGGGACAAAATTATTACAAACCTCCTTCTCTCAAATTCTACAGCAAATCAAGAGATGTTAAGCAAATAACACAATTTACATGTTGATTACCATAGGGATTCATCTGATGGCCAAGCAGGCATCAATTTTTGGTAGTGAGACAAAGTCTCCCATAGTGCATTGGCACTGCCGGTGGTTACAGTTAGCCTACGCAGTGGCCTCCATGGTGTGCACTAGCCAGCGTCTTGGTAGGTGTGCTAGGTACCAACTGATGAGCCCAGCCTAGCACACGGGGGCGAAACGCTGGCAACCAGGAATGAGTTAGCTGGAAAATTTATAATGTCCAATAACGGACCATATTGGTATTATAACACAATTTATCACGAAAATAATGGTGTACGCAATCCAATGGTCAGATGACAACTCCTTCATCCGTATCATATATGTATATGCGAAATACCACTGACTAGCTCATCACGATATCCCAGGACGATCAGACCGACCCAGCCGAGTGCACAAGAGAACCCTTCGCGCGAATTCCCCCTTCTGAATTTTACTAAACTTAGTAATAATGTTTGTATTGAAATACAAGTAAAAATCCGTGGAAAATGACACTCACAAGATGAACGTCGCAACCGTGAATAGCCATCAGTTGCAAGAAGGCAGCACCTTGAAGAGTTGTGCACGATGCTGCACCTTTTGGTTCAATTTAAGACAGAAATCATGTTTAAACGTTATGTCAACTCAGTTCATATCGGATCATGTGCCTAATATGAACAACATAATAATAATAATAATTAGTCTAAATTACCTGTGAAACGTAAAATCAGTATGATTGTAACTAAATCTTCGTGAAAGAATTTTCGAAATCAAAATGCACTCTTATGCATGAGATTTTCTTCCTATCGCTTCTTGTTCTCGATATTCAAATGTTATAGTCGTTAATTTTCGTTTATCATGAAGCTGCAGTACAGATAATTGTGATGAATGTGCTTTCATGGTGTGCCCTGGTGCGATAGGTGTGCATCGAACATTGCGTTCCTAATCTACATTACCCAAAGCTTCCAACATAACCCTAACACTCCTCGTTTGTCGGAAATCACCGAGAACAAATCATGTTGCTTTCCACTGAATCATTTTCAGTTCTCGAATAACCGGGTGAGTTGACCGTGTGGTTAGAGGTGCATGGCTGTGAGCTTGCATCCGGAAGATAGTGGGTTTGAATACCACCATCGGCAGCCCTGAAGATGGTTTTCCGTAGCTTCTCATTTTTACACCAGGCAAATTTTGGGGCTGTACCTTAGTTAAGGCCACGGCCACTTCCTTCCAAATCTAGGCCTTTCGTATTCTATCGTCGCCATAAGACCTATCTGTGTCGGTGCGGACGTAAAGCCAATACCAAAAAAAATCAATTCTCGAATCAAGTAATTCTTGTGAGTATCCCATACATTGGAACCGTCCTCTAATCGGGGTCGTTCCAGTGACTTGTACGCTATCTCCGTTACATCGTTGCTCCAACTCTTAAATACCCTTATTTGAGTGAGTCAAAATATTTATATACTGGTTCTTGGATGACGTTGACTCTTTCATGGATGGCGTCAAATATTTGAATGATGAGCTTTGAACTGTGTCCATCTTAAATGTAAATAAAAGCTAAGAAATTCAGCATTGTGTGAAATAAATTATAAACCGCACGGGCGAAATGGGGTCACGTATTCCTTTCGAAAATCTCAACTCATACGTAACAATTTTGGTCGTTGTAAAGTAAATAACTATTATCTTCCTTCCGGCGTTTTGAACCTCTTATTCTTTCTTCGATTTATATTAATAGATGCTGATGATCTCGTTGTTTTTTCTTTTCATATAACACTCTTTACCATCTTCCATGACCATCCTCTTCCACTTTGTCAGTTCAATCACTGCCCGGTTTGAGTGCTTCCTAAGTCAGAAATACGCCACCTTATTTGTGTACAAGATTACACCAGCTCTCAGCACATTGCTAGATTTGCTCACCCTCTGAGCCGGCTTAGCTCCACTTTCTCACCTCTCTCTCGGTACATATATTTCATCCTGTAATGAAGTTTCGTAATTGACCGTCTTCCATCTCGCACGTCGGCTGCACGGGGACTCCCCATAGTCGTAAAGTGTGTGCTGCTTAAAATTCGGGCACCACTTTTACTTGCTTGACTCTCCATTACTGCTGCTTGCTCCTTTCTCTGTACCTACAGTTAGGGAGAAGATTCTTAATGTCTGAACTAGGTTATGAAAATACGTATCTTGAAACAAAACAAAACAAATCAAATCTACTGTGTTGAAATAACACAGTTTTAGACACCTTTAAATTTATGTACCATACGTATCCTTCAGCCAAAAATTGCAAAATGTCACTACTTGCCACGTGTATCGTTAGATACGTGGAAGTCAATGACACGTATTTACAAGAGAGGAATATCTGATGTGTACTGTTTTCAGTGCAGTTTTAATTCTGATTTCAAATCTGAAAACCGTTTTGCTTTATCACGTCAGATTTTGAAGATGCTGACAAAGTATTATTTTTCATGGAACAGAGTTCATCGAGAATTACTTTCATAGATTTTCATGCAGAGCCGAATATTTTCATTTGCGTGTTCTTTATGGTCAGTGACAATAGACATTATGGGGTCCAGAGGCTGCATAAATTCACCAGATCTGTTTTCGTACGTATGTATGAATGTAACAGACAAATCCAAATAATGTTATGTGGTGCATTTACACTTATCCTAGCTAAAACCATGTTCATCGGTGCCATTAGTTGGTTTCCTTGACACAAACATATGTAAATGGTTGATGACGTATGTCTGTTAGGTCATCAGCCCAGAGGCTGGTTGGATCCTCAAATAGTACCACCAAAGGTTATGCGGTTATAAGGAAACCCAAAAAACAAATGGCAGCACCAAAATGAGGCGTACTAGGCAAAATGAGGAGTGAGGTAGTTTGCCATTGCTTTCCTCACTGGGTCAGAAAGTACTATTGCAGCACTGCTGACCCTGTGAGCAGCACCTTTCATAACACTCATATGCACTAGTTGTGCTCTGAATGTCATTACTCAGCACTACCCACACCCCAGCAGCTTCCATATTGTCACAGCCATGGATGTTGACTGGGACTTCGGTGGAAGCCACACTTTACTCTGGCCTGACGTATATCTCGAAAAAAGGTCGGTGGTAGAGACAAAAGGTTTGCATATTTTGAGTCAAAATGGTTAATTTTCCTTAGCACGCGTGTTTCTTTATCTTTCTTCCTTTTTTAATTTTTTATTATAGCCAGTTCGCTCACAGTGGTGGTTCAATCAGCCTGCAACATAAATGAGTAACAGGCTAGACCCTGAAATTAAAGATGGTTAGTCATAGTGATAACCACTCACTCAACTTAGTACCGATGTTAAGGATTGCGAAAGACCTTTATCTTCAACACTTCCAGATTCCGTCGTGACCTTCATTAACAGCCATGTTTAAGAATATTATAAAGGCTGCTCTTGTACAGTAGTGGCATAAATAATAAAAACGACGACTTTTGCTAACGTTACAAGGAAATTGATGAACATTTTCAGTTATGTCAACTTGCAGATTGAGACAACGACCATTATGTTCTATCCAAAATAAGTCTACTTTGTCCATTATATTTCAGAACTACTAAATCACGGGGTTTTATAGAAAGTGCCTTGCAGAAGGTAAAACTATCACAAATATAAAAATATGAAAATTTGCCCACAACTGTTTTATTTGTTTCAATTCATCATTTAGTAGCCATTCCCTTGTTTCTTTAATACTTCCTTGCATCTTTGATTCATAGAGCCTATCAAACGCTTACATATAAGCTTTGGAATAGTGTTGCAAGTTTTCTGGACTTCTTACCACAAGAGGATTTTATTGGTAACTTTTTCCATCGGTATAATTTTTCATTTCCCATCGTACATTTTCTATGGGATTTACGTAGGGCGACTGTGCCAGCCAAGGCATAACAGACACCTGGTTGTCTCCAAATAATCTCTACCAATTTCGAGGAGTGCTTCGAGGTGGTTATCCAGCTGAAAATTCCAATTAGCTAGCATGTTTTCCCTCGCATATGATAGCATGGTATCATTAAGAACGACTCTATAAATCTTCGTAATCCAAAATATGCAGCCTGCACTTTTACGGGTAAAGTATCCCCTAACCATGATGTTTCCACCACCAAATTTAACTGTCTCTTTTAAGAGATCTTGGCTCAGAGGTCAGATCCAAACAAATTCAACGTATATTTATCACTCTAATTAAACTGAAAGTACTCGAATTGACTGCGTTCTTATTATTTATACCACCACTGTATACAAGTTTATGTTCAAATTGGTACGGGAACCAGTACAAACTTACTTTAGGTGTTCGTTGAAATTGGCACTGGAGTAGGTCGCAAGAATTACTGCAGCCACTGGAAGCCTTCGTGTCACCAGAAGTTCCGGAACGTCTACAAAAATCGATCATTTGACGCTGTAATACATGCATTAATGTTGATATCTCAAACTTAAATCTCCTTCTGTAATAAATAAATCAAGAAATAAATAACACAGCTTGTATCTTTTTAAATCAGCCTCACTAACTTAGACAACATCCCCTAGTGCCAATATCTGACTTCAGCAGACACAATTTCATATCTAAAAACACGTTTAACTTTTTAATCTCTAGCCCGTGTATCGATTTATAGAGATAGTTTTTCAACAGCCTGTATATTCACCGTATACAACGTACACTCTCTTTCTAGATTCTTATGTTATTATATGAATCTTCTAATCATTACACATAAGAAATGCATTTCACTAAAGACAATCATGTTCCAAAGAACACAACGCAAATATACAGTTCTCTGGTTTCATTTATATTACAACTTTTATATATACTCAGATGACTATCTCAGCCATCCAACCTTTATATGTATACAGTGTGTTCTCTATATATTTATAACACCGAACTCTGATGCCTGTAAATTGAACCTCGCCATAAAATATTTTACTATATGTGTAACGCATGCAGTCCCAATATTACTTCCTCCTTCGTATTGCCCCCATGAATATAAGTCGTAACTCTTCCAATAGTTGCATGAACATATTCCAAGCGATAATAATGATAGCCTGATAGTAACAGTAGCAGTAGCTATATAATACTTTCCGATTACATCCTCTGAAAGAAACTATAACGTAACATAAAACAGGATTAAATGTATTGTCAGCAGTTCCTTCATAACTTTCTACCTGCGAAATATAACTTTTATCTTCCTTGTTTCCAAAGAAATGCAAATGTAATCACATTGAAATTCATATCGTGTTCATTCGTATTTATTCCTCCATGAATATGTTATTTATTACAGTACATAGTAGAGGTTTGTTTGTGGGGCAAGTTCAACAGCTTATAGTGTCAAATTGTGAGTACAGTACAACGACAGCAATACTAAAATATCAAGCAAATGAAACGTTCCTCACTGTTGTACAAACCTCTACCTACGATGAAATAAAATCTGTAGATTACTAAGTAGCAAACTGTAAGCATATCTGCGGAACATTTACAAGAAATCTGACCAATATTTGGCTCGTAGCTTCCTTTGATTTTGAAATTGGTTTAAAAATTACTTTCTTCAAATTTAGCCTTCAGTGGTATTTTTAATTGTGAACAGATGATTCTTAGTTAAATATACTGCATTTTTAGCAAGCAAAACATCGAATTGAATTTGAAACATGGATTTAAATTTAAAAGTTAATATTTTTAAAGAGAATGAAGAATGTAAAGGGTGTATTCTGCCCGAAGGCAGGTCCGAACCTCTGCAGAGGTGTGCCTGAGTCGGAGTTTACGTACGGTAGGGTGGCCCTTACCCCCCACCAACAGCGCGTGGCAACCCATCAAAACCTTGACCACGCCCAACGTTGCTTAACTTCGGAGATCTCACGGGATCCGGTGTTTCAACACGGCTACGGCCGTTGGCAATGAAGAATGTAAGTCCAAATAATGTTGCCTGGATTTGCCAGTAACAGTATAAAGAACTGTACGCTGTAAGGATCAAATAGCGTTCCACAGCGAGTAATTGAATAAACAGTTCCAAACCCAATGGCACTACAGCCCTTGAAGGGCCTTGGCATACCAAGCGACCGCTGCTCAGCCTGAAGACCTGCAGATTACGAGGTGTCGTGTGCTCAGCACGACAAATCCTTTCGGCCGTTATTCTTGGCTTTCTAGACCGGGGCCGCTATCTCACCGTCAGATATGCTCCTCAATTCTAATCACGTAGGCTGAGTGGACCTCGAACCAGCCCTCAGGTCCAGGTAAAAATCCCTGTCCTGGCCAGGAATCGAACCTGAGGCCTCCGGGTAAGAGGCAGACACGCTACCCCTATACCACGAGGCCGGCTGAATAAACAGTCCAGTATAGTAAAAAATTGTCGTTTCTTAAATGTTACGACTTCCTGACGGGGATTCGAACCCACGTCCTTCCGGGCGAACCGAGCACACCTTTACCGCCTCTGCCACGCAGCCCCTTAAAATTGTGTGCAGTGCATTTTTTGTACTTGATATACACAAATATATCCAAAATGTGCACATTATTAAATTCAATATTAATTTTACATCAAAATATGGACACAAATATGTAGGCGAATTCACTTTTGTGCAGGAATATTTCATATTTAAAATGTTACTCTATCTTATCATTCACAAACTGCTTTACGCCACACCGACACAGACAGCAATTATGGCGACGATGAGATGGGAAAGGGCTTGGAGTTGGAAGGAACCTACTGTGGCCATAATTAATGTAAATCCCCAGCATTTGTCTGGTGTAAAAATGGGAAACCATGGAAAACAATATTCATAACTGTCGACAGTGAGGTTCGAACCCATTATGTCCCGAATGCAAGATGATTGCTACGTGACCCAAACACACCACCACTTGCTAGGTAAAATGTTACTTATGCTAATGTCTAGTTTATTATTGTCTTCCCATTTTAAACTCTGTGGCACTGCTTCATAATCCTCCTTGAGAAACAGCCAAAGGATCAGCGTAAAACATTCTCCATGTTGAAATCATTTCAACATTGCTTTCCGTTACATTCGAGGTAGCAATGCAGTAAAGCATAATTAAATTTTTCGTGAAATTCAATCCATGACTCAGGGAAACAAGCGTTTGTTTGCTTGTTTTGCATTCAGTCCCGCTCAAATGCAGCCAGACTGATTATTAGCAGCTGTTACAAACAGATGTTTGCATTAATAATAATATTGTACCTGCTAATGCTCTCTCAAATGTCAGAATCTCTCAATTTCCCCACAAATCAAAATTAATATGATGTGGTCACTTCCATCGTAATTTATTACAGCAGTCGTTAGGCGTACGATAAGTTTTAGCGATTGTATTCATAGAGTTTAAAATGTGTTGCCGCGCTTTTAAGTTACTACTTTTCTTTGAGAGAGATTTAGCCCGCGAAGTTAAGGAAAAAACGCCACCGGAAATTAATCAGCAAAAATCTTTCTTTCTTTCTTTCTTTCTTTCTTTCTTTCTTTCTTTCTTTCTTTCTTTCTATCTTTGTTTCTTTCTTTCTTTCTTTCTTAAGCTGCTTACCCTCCAGGGTTCGTTATTCCCTCGGACTCAGCAAGGGATCCCACCTCTACCGCCTCGACTAGTGTCCTGGAGCGTGAGACATTGGGTCGGGGGATACAACTGGGGAGGATGATTAGTACTTCGCCCAGGCGGCCTCACCTGCTATGCTGAAAAAGGGCCTTGGTAGGGGATGGGAAGATTGGAAAGGATAGGCAGGGAAGAGGGATAGAAGCGGCCGTGGCCTTAAGTTAGGTACCATCCCGGCATTTGCCTGGAGGAGAAGTGGGAAACCACGGAAAACCACTTCCAGGATGGCTGAGGTTGGAATCGAACCCACCTCTACTCAGTTGACCTCCCTCGGCTGAGTGGACCCCGTTCCAGCCCTCGCACCACTTTCGAAATTTCGTGGCAGAGCCGGGAATCGAACCCAGGCCTCCGGAAGTGGCACCTAATCACATTAACCACTACACCACAGAGGTGGACAGCAAAAGCTTATTGTTAAAATTATTGACATTGAGCAAAAATAATTTTCTTCTTATTACGAAACATTCTCACACATCACCATGTGATGTCAAATTTACAGCAGGTACATAATGGTCCTAGTAATTATATTCATTTTTGAGGTGTAGGCGTAGCGTGCTTGCCTCTTATCCGGAGGCCCCGGGTTCGATTCACGGCCAGGTCAGGGATTTTTACCTGGATCTGACGGCTGGTTCAAGGTCCACTCAGCCTGCGTGATTACAATTGAGGAGCTATCAGACGGTGAGATGGCAGCCCTGGTCTAGAAAGCCAAGAATAACGGCCAAGACGATTTGTCATGCTGACCACACGACAACTCGTAATATGCAGACCTTCGGACTGAGCAGCGGGCGCCTGGTAGGCCATGGCTCTTCGGGGCTGTTGCGCCATGGGGTTTGGTAATTATATACATTTTAAGAGTAGGTGGTTGGTAAGCTCTGTTAGTTCAGAGATACCAATACATTTTTTTTATTGGTTAATTGTATACTGAAAAACCGTAACTTTAAGAGTTGCAGTACTCTACCCCTTTAATGTACTAACTCAGGGGTTTCCAGCTGGTAAGTACTCGAGGGCCACATTGGAAACCTTAGTCATGATAGCGGGCCGCACTTTAATAATATTCCAATTTTGGTAAAATTATGCACATAGAACAGAGATGCCAGTTTGAAATAATATGCATAGCTCAAGTGAAATGAAGGTTTGATCATTTTAATTGCTTAAAACACTATTATACAATCGAACAAAAGAATACAATTAAAAATAAACACTATTATACCCAGGACAATTGAATTTGGAAGAAAAGTACCCGTCCGCCTCTGTGGTGTAGTGGTTAGTGTGATTAGCCGCCACCCACGGAGGCCCGGGCTCGATTCCCGGTTCTGCCACGAAATTTGAAAAGTGGTACGAGGGCTGGAACGGGGTCCACTCACCCGAGGGAGGTCAACTGAGTAGAGGTGGGTTCGATTTCCACCTCAGCCATCCTGGAAGTGTTTTCCGTAGTTTCCCACTTTTCCTCCAGGAAAATGCCGGGATGGTACCTAACTTAAGGCCACGGTCGCTTCCTTCCCTCTTCCTTGTCTATCCCTTCCAAATTCCACATCCCCAATCAAGGCCCCCGTTCAGAATAGCAGGTGAGGGCGCCTGGGCGAGGTACTGGTCATCCTCCCCAGTTGTATCCCCTAACCAAGAAGCTCCAGGACACTGCCCTTGAGGCGGCAGAGGTGGAATCGCTCACAGAGTCCGAGGGAAAAACCGACATTGGAGGGTAAACATATAAAGAAGAAGAAGAAGAAGAAGAAGGAGAGCACCCAACAATCTCAGTTCGTTTGAATTAATATTTGACAAATGACAAAAAGGAAAACTAATACCTAACTACAAACTGAAATTAATAACGTAATCAAAACAAAAAGAAGGACAATCTAGTGGGAGTAATGTGAAGGGAACAATGATATACAATTGTACGGGCTTACAATTCCAGCAATGTACTTCCAGGAGTACTTCCCTGACATTTATCTGAGTATGAAGCACTTTGTACCGGGCAGTACTACGAATGATATAAGAATTAAGAATTGAAGCCCTTCTTACACCAAAGATAATTAAAGTTACTTTAATTACATGCTACCTTGCATAAAATGTCCACAGTGAGATTGGCATGGAGTTTAAGACTTGGTATGAATCCCATAGCCATATTCATAATAGTTATGACCTAGCACTGGTATTTGTGAGGACTCAATTTCCGCCAAAGTTTGGACTTTTAAAAATAAAAAAATAATGTATTCCAGACCTGGTGATACTTAAAAAACAGGAAATAATATTAAATAATGAATTAGTTCTGACTTGGATCTGTAAAGAGTATAAAAAATTAATATTCTTGAACGAGCAATGAAATACTTCTTGTAAATTATCTGCACATTCCTTAAAATAGCTCTTTTTAAAGCCCTCGTGGGCCGCAAAATATCGCTTCGTGGGCCGCCATTTGGAAACCCGTGTGCTAGCTTATTGGCTGAATGGCTCAAAATCTGGTCGTAGGTACTGACAGAGTGTTCTTCGGCCCCTGACAACAAATTTTCTCTTGGTTGACTCAGCTGGATAAGTTGTCGACAGGTATCTTACATTTGAGGTCATCCTCAGTAAGTTAAAGCATGGCACATCGATTAACTCTTCTTCTCTGCCTGAGTATTAACCTCTACATTCGTCACTGATGAGCGGCGAGGATACGTACCAACTGTATATTTTTGCTTTGTGTATACATATGTAAAAAATTATGTACAGTTGATCAATCAATGTGTGTGTGTTCTAACAATTTACGAAGTTAATTTCTATATTTCATTGAATTTCACCCAGTCGGGGACCAAACCGTAGTCTAGCCATCCAGAGTATATCAGCCATCACTCTTCTGATGATAGCTCTCCAACTTTACGGATGAAAGCCCTTTCCTTTAATTGCCCAAATGTGTGAGCTCCCACTTCTTGTATCAGTTGGTCTATAAAAGTGTGCCCAAGGTGTGCTCACACGGTAGAACACGTGACAGATTTGGTTATGGCTCAGTCTGGCGGAATTTGAAGGTGATCAAATACTTTTGCCTCGTGTCGGTAGATTTACAGCAAGGGAACAGGGAACAGGAAGGATTCCAACAACTATCTCATTGATTAGTATACCAGGCAAAGTATTCACAGGCATCTTGGAAGGGAGGGTGCGATCAGTCGTTGAGAGGAAGTTGGATGAAAACCAGTGTGGTTTCAGACCACAGAGAGGCTGTCAGGATCAGATTTTCAGTATGCGCCAGGTAATTGAAAAATGCTACGAGAGGAATAGGCAGTTGTGTTTATGTTTCGTAGATCTAGAGAAAGCATATGACAGGGTACCGAGGGAAAAGATGTTCGCTACACTGGGGGACTATGGAATTAAAGGTAGATTATTAAAATCAATCAAAGGCATTTATGTTGACAATTGGGCTTCAGTGAGAATTGATGGTAGAATGAGTTCTTGGTTCAGGGTACTTACAGGAGTTAGACAAGGCTGTAATCTTTCACCTTTGCTTTTTGTAGTTTACATGGATCATATGCTGAAAGGTATAAAATGGCAGGGAGGGATTCAGTTAGGTGGAAATGTAGTAAGCAGCCTGGCCTATGCTGACGACTTGGTCTTAATGGCAGACTGTGCCGAAAGCCTGCGGTCTAACATCTTGGAACTTGAAAATAGGTGCAATGAGTATGGTATGAAAATTAGCCTCTCGAAGACTAAATTGATGTCAGTAGGTAAGAAATCCAACAGAATTGAATGTCAGATTGGTGATACAAAGCTAGAACAGGTCGATAATTTCAAGTATTTAGGTTGTGTGTTCTCCCAGGATGGTAATATAGTAAGTGAGATTGAATCAAGGTGTAGTAAAGCTAATGCAGTGAGCTCGCAGTTGCGATCAGCAGTATTCTGTAAGAAGGAAGTCAGCTCCCAGACGAAACTATCTTTACATCGGTCTGTTTTCAGACCAACTTTGCTTTATGGGAGCGAAAGCTGGGTGGACTCAGGATATCTTATTCATAAGTTAGAAGTAACAGACATGAAAGTAGCAAGAATGATTCCTGGTACAAACAGATGGGAACAATGGCAGGAGGGAACTCGGAATGAGGAGATAAAGGCTAATTTAGGAATGAACTCGATGGATGAAGCTGTACGCATAAACCGGCTTCGGTGGTGGGGTCATGTGAGGCGAATGGAGGAGGATAGGTTACCTAGGAAAATAATGGACTCTGTTATGGAGGGTAAGAGAAGTAGAGGGAGACCAAGACGACGATGGTTAGACTCTGTTTCTAACGATTTAAAGATAAGAGGTATAGAACTAAATGAGGCCACAACACTAGTTGCAAATCGAGGATTGTGGCGACGTTTAGTAAATTCTCAGAGGCCTGCAGACTGAACGCTGAAAGGCATAACAGTCTATAATGATAATGTATGTATGTATGTATGTATGTATGTATGTATGTATGTATGTATGTATGTATGTAAAATAACTCATGTAGGGCAAATTCCTACACCTCAGCGTCTCCGAAAAGAGGAAAAAGTAGTTGGTGGAACGTAAAGCCAATAATAATGAAATAATATAAATATTTTAAAAGTGTGACGTGATCTTCCTCGCCGTTTTCTTTTTCCTCCAGCCTGCCTTTCATAACGTTCTGTAGGCAGCCTCCATGTCGCAGCGTACGTCTGATCCAGACGAACCGTCTTTCTCGTAGTTGTCTCTTTCTTAATCAACTCGATTTAGTAATTATGCATTTAAAAATACTTGCGGGCTAATTCATGGCTCTTAGGCGTCTCTGAAAACCGTAAAAGTAGTTAGTGGAACGTAAAGATAATTTATTATTATTATTATTATTATTATTATTATTATTATTATTATTATTCTGCCACTCCCTGCGATGAATTTGTGTTTGGCTGGTTGTTGTATACATTTTAGTAGGTGTCAAATACTGATATGTAATATATTTTGGCTCAGTGAGTAAATATTTTGCTATTTGCTTTACGTCGCACTGACACCGATAGGTCTTATGGCGACGATGGGATAGGAAAGGGCTAGGAGTTGGAAGGAAGCGGCCGTGGCCTTAATTATGGTACAGCTCCGGCATTTGCCTGGTGTGAAAATGGGAAACCACGGAAAACCATCTTCAAGGCTGCCGACAGTGGGACTCGAACCCACTATCTCCCGATTACTGTATACTGGCCGCACTTAAGCGACTGCAGCTATCGAGCTCGGTGCTCAGTGAGTAAAAGAACGGGAAATTACCACACTCCTCATGTCTTTAGCAAGCCCCTTCAGTGATAGCTGCCGGGCTGAGTGACTCAGACGGTTGGCCTTCTGACCCCATCTTGGCAGGTTCGATCCTGGCTCAGTCCGGTGGTATTTCAAGGTGTTCAAATAAGTCAGCCCCGTGTCAGTAGATTTACTGGCACGTAAAAGAACTCCTGCGGGACTAAATACCGGCACCTCGGCGTCTCCTAAAACCATTGAAAGAAACAGTTAGTGGGACATAAAGCCAATAACATTATTTCTTCAGTGATACCTGGTGGTGGAACTTCCTGTAATCCAATCAGACTTTGGACTAGGAAAGAATCAACAAACATAGCCTATTTGTAGAACGACTTTCATTAGCGAAAGATACATCAATGTAATGAGGAATTCTGAATTATTTTGTAGGATAAAAGTAAAATACATCATAATTTCGATATTAAGAGTACGAATTCATCCTTCATACATTCTACGTGTAACAATGACAGCATTACATGATACACGTGGAATGAGATGGGAACGTCCCCACCTTGCACAGCATCCGGGCAAAGGTGCAGCGTTACATCAGAGAGACTACATTTCCTGCCATCTGTTGGAGGGAACTCCAAACTAGGGGCTTCGTTTTAATGAAACGAAGAGCAATAATACGACCTGAAACTCATTAACTCGTGTTTTATCCCAAATTAACGCGGTCAAATACTCGAATGTTATTGTTTCGTAAGCCGTCCGCTACATTTATATGGAAGCAAGACCAATAAAAATAGTAGATAAATGTTCTGAAATATTGCCGCACATGTGATCATTCTTTAGCCCTAGAGACAGATAAGCAATTGGTTTCATTACCATCACGTTACTTTGACGTATCCCATAACCACAGTAATCGTGTGGTCATTCGGAGCACTACCCTATCTAACGTTTCACAAGTGGAATAATTGAGATACTAACTTCTGGTATTACTCCCACAAATATGAAAATATCACCTACCAGTCATACTACAACGATAGCTCTGTGCTTTGAGGTGTGTCTATGAGAATCTAGCCTTTTACCAATTACATGGCATCGATACTTCGTATGGATTTGGCCAAGTTTTACGGCCGGATACCTTTCCTGACGCCAACCGCATGTGGAGGGATGTATTCACTATTACATGTTATGGCGGTTTGTTAGTTTCATGTGTGTAAGTGACAACCGGCCCCGGCGGCCCCGGGTTCGATTCACGGCCAAGTCAGGGGTTTTTAATAGTAATCATTAATATCCCTGGCTTAGGGACTGCGTGTTTGTGCCGTCCTTAATCTTCCTTTCCTCACACACAACATTCCACACTACCGCCATTCCACTCACACGCAGGTTAATACAATACTGTGCCAGTAGGGGCAAAAGATCCACATGGGTCGAAGCCCCGAACAAATAGCGTTAAAAATATTCGTGTCCTCATCCCGAGGTGGTGCACCTCTTTTCAGGCACACCCCCAATGGAGGTGAGCTGCATGCATCGTTTCAACCACATAGCCTACCAGCCCTCCTGCCATTCTTAAATTTCTGGCAGTAGCGGGAATCGAATCCGGGCTCCCAAGGACAGCAGCTAATAACATTAACCGTTACGCTACGCAGGCGACTTTGACTCTATTTGTGAAGCCTTGTGTCTTGAGGTTTCCCCACGTTATTTACTGACGTTACATTGTCCTGAAACTGATACATGATTACAAATTATCGAGATAAATTTGTATCAAAAATAGATTAATGAACAGTGGACATATATTTTTAGGGTAATGAAGCCACTATTATTAGTATTATTATTATTTATATTGTATATATTGTACGAACCTGCGTGTAATTGGAATGGCGGTAGTGTGAATAGTTGTGTGTGAGGTAAGGAAGATTAAGGACGTTACAAACACCCAGCCCCAGGCCAGGGTTATTAATCATAGCAATTAAAAAACCCTGACCCGGCCGGGAATCGAACCCTGGGCCGCCAGGTGACAGGTGGACGCGTTGCCCCCTACACCGCGTGGCGGAACAGGACACGAGTTTATTATTATTATTATTATTATTATTATTATTATTATTATTATTATTATTATTATTATTATTAATCTCCATCATTGAAAACTATAGATCCCCTCACTAGCTTTAGAGAAAATATCTTTTTCTCATAAGAGAGTGTCAAATCTTTGAAAAAATCTTCTATCGCGAAGGTTACTTAGAATTAACAGTAGTCAAAAGATGTGTAAGTAAATGTTTTTATTAAATTATCACACTTACCTGTAATGTTGCGGGGTGAAAGCACTAAAATACAGTATGGTGATAGATATAAGTATTATTGTAATAAATGTATCAGTAAAATTCTTGATTAAATTATCACATTTCACTGCAAATTTTACGGAGTGGAAATACTAAAATACGGTGATGGATATCACGTCCCTAAGGTTCTCGATAAGCAGGTAAACATCGGAACGAAAGGAAAGGTTTCTCACGCAATAAACACATCAGTTCCACTCCACAGAAACTTAAATGACCAACGAGATAGCATAAACTTATTTCCTGATCACAGTACTTGGAAATACTTTTCATTTCTGAAAAACGCTTTCAGACGATATATCTTGTATAATCAGAAATGTCATAGCAAATCCCTTCAGATTTCGCGATCTTCTCAACTAATTTCTCTTCTCAGTTTGTGGTCTGGAAAAAAACTTAGTTATTGCTACTTGTACAAAGCAAATGTACAGTTTCATTTAAAACATTTGTGCGATTTTACTGATTCACGAACCACTAGGTTCTTAACATTTGCGAAAATTACGACGGATGGCACTACAAGGGGGTCAGTGTTCCTTTGGTCGTATCTGTGTTTATAAAATAAAAATTTTGTTTCTTCGTTATATAAATCTACTAAATTCTGCTTAATCGTTCTGCTTACTCATACTTAGTTGTAGAAAATTCATCGAACACATTAACACTTCTTTGAAGGTGTCAGGTGTCTGATTAATCAGATCAATTCATCACACCAATTTATGTTGCTACTTTCGTTTGAATTTCTATCTGTCATATCTACACGCTTCCACCAACCACTACATAAAGGTACAAGTTGCATGGAGCATTCGAAATGGTCGTAGAGTTAGTTATATTTTCAAAATTTAATTTCAACTCCATGTTTTTAGGGGCATGAGACAGTACCTTTTTAAGGGTGCACAAAGCAAAAATATGAAATTAACTTTTTTGATGTTTTGGTTAGGAAAACCTGTTTTCTACTACGCATACTTGTTCGGAATGGAAGAAAATCACGGTTATTTGCATAATATTTTTTAATTAATGGCACTAGTAAATAAACAAGTCAAACTACTGCAATCAGATCACTTTCAAAATTGAATTCTGAATGCATGTAAGTAACTTTCAAAACAATTTTTTCTTCTTGATCATATCTTGACCACAGCCGGGTATTGCAATAGAAGGTCTGCTCTCAATCATTCACCTCAACTCCATCATTTGGGGAATAATTTATTTTATTAGCACAATAAATCATGCGTATTATGCCATAATAATAATAATAATAATAATAATAATAATAATAATAATAATAATAATAATAACGGACCCGTGCTGCTGCACAGCTGCTCCTATTAAATTAGTTTTATGCAACCCGCAGATTATACAGTAACTTAAAAACATTGGCCTTGGCTACTCGTAGCGATGTCTGGTCTTACTACGCTTTCTATAATTCGTTTATTCGTGTCAACGAAATCAGCATTAACGTAAAATGCCGAATGATTGTAAGGAATCGTGAAAATCGTGAAAATTCTGTTTCACAGAAAGTTCATGCACAGAGAATATGATGGCTGAATTATTATAATTAGTGTTGATAAAACGCTGGCAGTCCGCCTCTGTGGTGTAGTGATTAGCGTGATTAGCTGCCACCCCCGGAGGTCCGGGTTTGATTCCCGGCTCTGCCACGAAATTTGAAAAGTGGTACGAGGGCTGGAACGGGGTCCACTTAGCCTCGGGAGGTCAGCTGAGTAGAGGTGGGTTCGATTCCCACCTCAGTCATTCTGGAAGTGGTTTTCCGTGGTTTTCCACTTCTCCTCCAGGCAAATGCCGGGATGGTACCTAACTTAAGGCCACGGCCGCTTCCTTCCCCCTTCCTTGCTTGTCCCATCCAATCTTCCCATCCTTCCACAAGGCCCCTGTTCAGCATAGTAGGTGAGGCCGCCTGGGCGAGCTACTGGTCATTCTCCCCAGTTGTATCCCCCGACCAAAAGTCTGAAGCTCCAGGACACTGCCCTTGAGGCGGAAGAGGTGGAATCCCTCGCTGAGTCCGAGGGAAAAACCGAACCTGGAGGGTAAACAGATTAAGAAGAAGAAGAAGAAGAAGAAGAAGAAAACGTTGGCAAACGACAGCTCGTCATAGCCGAGCGTGCTCGAAGTTAGAGAAGGAAAGCAGTGCTCGTTAGTCCAAGGTTCGAGTCCGATATAGGACGATTTTTATTTCGTTGTTAAAAGTTCGTGAGAGTCGCGTTGTTGAAATCTAAATCATGATCAGTTCTCAATGTTGCAGGTGCCCTGTTATATTCATTTCTAAGTGGCCTTTAAAAGAGCATTTTGCACTATAATAAGGTATTTCCGACAGAGATGCAATGGGCTTGTGTATGGCCAGTCGATCAATGAAGAAAATGTTCAAAATGACCACGTCCTTCGTTGATGCATATCTGAGTACGATAGAGGTGAGTCATTCTTGCTTGCTGCAGCGTATGTGGTGGAACCTGCCTGCGCTTTGATGTAAAGATTACTATGTGCTGTTTCATGTGCCCTCCGTATGAAGTACAGTCGTTCTTCGAGTTGAACGTGAGCAGTTGTTTGGTTGAATATTTTTTTATAATGCTGACAATAGGTGCAGTGCGCTTCATTCGTTGTAGCCGTTTTCCGTATAAAAATCGCATGCATTTATTCCTTTCTGATGTATGCTTTCTTTCTAAAGGTGAAAAGCGACTTTTGTGACTTACGGATGTTAAACCTTAAGAAGCTGAACCTTAACTACGAATGCCTTAAGAGTATCAAAATAAAAATGAAAAGGTCGTAGCTAGATTCGAACTCTGAATCCGTCAGAAAAATCAAGTGCTGGCTGCGATTAGTACCATGTAGCAACTCCACGCGACGACGTATAGGTCCCGTATCTCTGTGCTAATGGAATAATCTACGCTATCGCTTCGAAACAGATCTTGTATGTTACAAGTTCTGAACTTGAATGTGCAGACAAGGTTTCCTTTTTGAAATCACTACACAGTGCTAAAGAATCATGTCTCTCTTAAGCCTAGATAGTTGCAACCAATCCCTACGAGTAGAGTGTGTACCTATTACTTGTTAAAATTCGTCCAGCATTATGTTTCAGATGGTACTTACAATGAATTTGTCCGTAGTCGGTGCTTAAGTTGCGATAGCTATTATATCTATTCATTATAACTTCCTTAGAAGAATATCTGAGACTTCAGAAATGTCAAATCTTCGTAATGGATGCGCAGAAGAATACAAAATAAAAATTGAAAAGGCATGACTCAAGGTTTTGAACCCTCCAGGTACATCTAGCATGCCTCATTCCGTGCAGTTACTTGCTGTTTGAACGTCTTGCTCTTACAACCCTGTATTCATGAAGAGAGCGAAAGTTCTCGCTTCGTAACGTTACTGATGTGTTACAGCCTTATGATCGCGTTTCTATCGATATCGATGTGACGAGACTATACAAAATGGCGGTGAATTGATATGTCTGTAATTGGTCCTAACCTATCACGTTTCCTATGATACCGTGACCACCCTTTTCTGTCAAAAGAAAATGGCCTCTTAAACTAATCAGGTGTGCAATTCTCTACCGACAGCTGAAGGAGTGGCTATGGTTTGTACACTACAGTAATAATAATTTCGTGTGGCTATTTCTAGCCGAGTGTAAGTCAGACCCTCCGATGAGGGTGGGCGGCATCTGCCATTTGTAGGTAACTGCGTGTTATTGTGGTGGAGGATAGTGTTGTGTGTGAGTTGCAGGGATGTTAGGGACAGCACAAACACCCAGTCCCCGGGCCATTGGAAGTAACCAATTAAGGTTAAAATCCCCGACCCGGCCGGGAATCGAACCCGGGACTCTCTGAACTGAAGGCCAGTACGCTGACCATTCAGCCAACGAGTCGGACACAGTACAGTAACATTTCGCAAAGTGACTGGAGTATTGGACACCGCTCTACATAAAATAGTACAGTGTTTTTGAGATGGGCCTCACTTACATCCTCTGGCACCGTTTTTACATTGTGCGGGAAAGTCTATATCGGATTATATACACATAAAATTGCTACAAGATGTTGCGCAAGATAGGACTAAGACACATTTAATTCCTAGCTGGTTATATGTTCCGGAAAAAAATAGGGGCAGCTCTACCACCCGGTATATCTCGTCTTGATATGCCTATCGCAGTCATATTCTTTTGCCTGCCCTTTCCAATACTTTAATGATCATTTAATACCGGTAATATAGTTTACTACCTGGTACCCACAACTCGCGAGGATGTCGTAATTTGATAAAAAATAATTGTCCGCGGTGCTGTACTAAGACATTATCTGAAAATCCCTAAAGTATTAAAAAAAAACCGAGCTCGATAGCTGCAGTCGCTTAAGTGCGGCCAGTATCCGGTATTCGGGAGATAGTAGGTTCGAACCCTACTGTCGGCAGCCCTGAAAATGGTTTTCCGTGGTTTCCCATTTGCACACCAGGCAAATGCTGGGGCTGTACCTTAATTAAGGCCACAGCCACTTCCTTCCCACTCCTAGCCCTTTCCTGTCCCATCGTCGCCAAAAGACCTATCTGTGTCGGTGCGACGAAAAGCAACTAGCAAAAACAAGTATAAAAACTCACCGTAAAATGTCATCTCTTTGTAAACAACGTTTGTGGCATTGCATTTTGAAGATGAGATGACCAGGCTACTGGCAGAGCTAAATCTGGAACATGCGACATGGAACTCTATATGTGACAAACATACCTCTTTTAAGTAGATACTATTTGCAGAGCTTGATGGTGAAATTGTAACCTACATAGTGTATTGTATATTTAATTTGTGATTGTGCGTTTTTATTTTTAATGTTATATGCTAAATAAGTATCCTCTTTTAAGTCGAAAAATAAAGGGTTTGTTTTTTTGCTAAAGGAGATTCAAAATACCGATTTGCATGTCCGTAACAAGTTAAGTTTATGAGATATACTCTAGATACACTCATTTTTAAAACTTCCCCACTCCTTGGCTGCGTGGTCAGCGTTGAAGACTTCGGTTTACAGGATCCCGGGTTCGATTTCGGACTGGTTCGAGGATGTTAATCGCGTGTAATTAATCCATCTGGCTAGGGGACAGGTTGTTTGTGTTTGCCCCAACACTCTCCTCTTCACTCCTATTCACTCAACACACCACATTACCAACCACAACAGGGACACGCAATAGTAATTACATCCCTACACACGGGGTTGTCGTCAGGAAGGGCATCCAGCCGTAAAACACGATCAAATCCACATGTAAGGCAATCATGGTCCCTTAAGTGGATTTTCTGAAAAGAAAAATGTATGTTCCTTTTTAAAGGGAGATTCCAAATACCAATTTTCATGCCTGAAACATATTAGGTTTTTGTGATATATTGTAGATAATCTCGCTGCTGTAAGAATACTGGAGCTGACGTTGCCTTGGTTACGGCAGTTCATTTCTTTATCCGATTCCTAGAGCAGGGGTAGTGTTGTGCCGTATCTCATTAACGGTTGGTTTTAGGGCCTCAAAACATGGTTTTCTTGCGCGTATGGCTTACCGAGTTTTTTCTTTGCGTCAAGGGTCTTAAATTGAGCTTTGTTTCGTCCTTGTAGGACAAAATCGATATTTCGCCCTATATTGGCCTAGTATTTTTAATATCCCCCCCGTGCCCCCTCCCCGAATTGTTTTGAAAATTAATTACAGCCCATGTCCCTCAGGGATAATGAATATTTACATTAGTAAAACAATTTTTATAATAGGTCCAGTAGTTCCTGAGATTAGCCATTACATACAAACAAACTTTACCTCTTTATATATTAGTATTGATAACACTTTTTTTTCATACAATATTCTCTGTGCTCGACCATTCGGCCCTATGAGGATTTTAACATTTTCAAATGATCTTGCCCGAGATAGTGCAACATACAGTTGGCCGTGGCTGAATATTGTTTCGAGTAAGTAGATCACCCACTTCTTCAGGAGTTTGTCCCTGCGCTTTATTAATCGTCATACAGAAGGCTAGTCGACTTGATACCTTCCCGTCTGTACGTATGTAGCTTGTTTTCTCTTAGCCGCATATACTGTAAGTTATTATGAACGTTCTGCCATCTGTTGAGTATATTCAGAAGCTGAGGAAGGTCAGAGAATCAAAGAGTATCCTCTCTGTCTTCACAGATAGTAATCAAACATGGCTACAAGCAATGACATTACTAAGGAGGAAAATCACAATATCAGAATATTAATGAAAGTTTTAGTCGCTTAGCAACCTGCTAAGTACAGAATGTATTGCGGGTTAGGGTAATCCTTTGCCTGCAATTATTGGAGTGATCATTTTATGACTTGTTATTACGATTGATCAAAGTTGGTTGAACTTAGAGACATATCAATGTCTCATGATTCAACGGCAGATAATTCTGGGAAGAATACAACAGAAATGAAGCAAATGTGTCCAGTAGAACGGACGGACTGATTTGCCAAAGCTGTTTTTAGTAATTTCAATATACAGATAACAATAATGTTATATTCTTTACGTCCCACTAACTACTTTTACGGTTTTCGGAGACTCCGAGGTGCCGTAATTTAGTCCTACAGGAGTTCGTGTACGTGCCAGTAAATCTAGCGACACGAAGCGGACGTACTTGAGCACCTTCAAACACCACCAGACTGAGCCAGAATCGAACCTGCCAAGTTGGGGTCAGAAAGCCAGCTTCTCAACCGTCTGAGCCACTCAGCCCGTCATATATACATCTCACACACACACACACACACACACACACACACACACACACACACACACTCTCTCTCTCTCTCTCTCTCTCTCTCTCTCTCTCTCTCTCTCGCTCAGCTAAAATAATTGTTCCAGTAATCTAGTATGGGATGAAGAATACCAGTTGCTCACAATTCGCACGTGCTTCCACATTCTGAGCCACAAAGCAGACCATACCAGTACTTGAAAGGATATAATTGTAGCATCACACTTCGCCTTAGATAACCCGATAGTAGAGTAAAACAGTAATACATGATATGGCAGTGTTATAAATGTGAAATCACAGAGCTGCGGTTCATACCAGGATTTAAGTTCCATATCCCAGAGGATGTTTAAAGAGAGCACTCACGAAATAACCTGCAGGATTTAATGTTCCCTTGTTGAGCCCAAGTAATTTCTTGTGACAGGTATTATCAACGTGTCAGCTAGATTTACGTACGGCATGCTCGAGATAGAGCGAAACTCGACCAAGCCATTGTAAAGATTGCATGAGTTTGATTAAAATACCAACCTTTACGAGGAACAGTTTAACCCGGAACGTTGGGATCTGGGCCGAATAGAACGGGTGAATCAGCATACACAGTGTACTGAAATAACTCAGAGTGTCACTCATTGTTTAGATTGTTCGGTGATATGGTTGAAAATCACAGGGGCATCTAAAACAAATTCCCGTTATTCTGTTCTGCCTTCACTACAACATAGCCCAGTTCCATTTCGTCAAACGTTCCATTTCTAACTGATATCCGTTCATTTTAAATTATGACAATAATTATACTAATAATAATAATAATAATAATAATAATAATAATAATAATGCCGGGATGAGTGGCTCAGACGGTTCAGGCACTGGCCTTTTGACCCCAACTTGGCAGGTTCGGTCCTGGCTCAGTCCGGTGGTATTTTAAGGTGCTGAAAAACTTCAGCCTCGTGTCGGTAGATTTATTGGCACATTAAAAACTCCTGCGTAGCTAAATTCCGGCAGCTCGGCGTCTCCGAAAACTGAATAAGTCGTTATTGCGACGTAAAGCAAGTAACATAATAATAATAATAATAATAATAATAATAATAATATAGAAAATAAAACCGATACGATGCGGAAGAGGATTGTTTCTATGATAACGTGAGACGTGACTAGAATGAACCCTGAAAGGCTCACAAAGCGGATCTTCTCCTAATTCCAAAATAAGAAGAAATAATCGTATGGCCTCAAACAACAAGCTGCAGCAGACCTTCTAAAGCTGTGTCATCTGGGCAGCGTCCGGCTCCATGGCTCAATGGTTAACGTGCTGACCTTTGGTCACAGGGGTCTCGGGTTTGATTCCCGGCGGTGTCTCAACTAGCGTCCGTTGATTTACGAAGTACACAAGGGGTGAATACCACCTTCCAGATTGTGCCACTTGCTGACATCGAAAGCGGAAAGTTTTACTAGGTACAGCCATACAGGCTGAGTTAACTTAATCTTTTCGGATGATGCCGACTGCTTTACCACTGATCTTTAACATACTAGCAACAATTCCCTTAGCCGCTATCGAACCACAAACTTCGGATAATGAACTCATCACTGTAATACTGATCCACCAAGGGAGATAATTCAAATTCTCTATATTTTACCAAGTTATTGCTTGTGAGATCTCTTTAGTTCTGATCGTGTATCAATAATCCGACTTATTTCTCTTTTCCATTTCACGGACTGACATTTTAAGTTCAGTTATTTAGGCCGTCTTCCATTCCTAAGGTTGGGGGTCCAAATTCTGGAAAAGTGAGTTAGTATTTTAAAGTGCTTAAACGTGAGAGAACCCCGTCAGTAATACTTTAGACAAACACTTCCAGTGGAACTGTTTTGCTTTCTGACGTCTTTTACGACCATCAATAATTACCCTGGATATTCAATGAAAAGCTCTATACCGAGCTCGATTGCTGCAGTCGCTTAAGTGCGGCCAGTATCCAGAATTCGGGAGATAGTAGGTTCGAATCCGACTGTCGGAAGCCCTGAAGATGGTTTTCCGTGGTTTCCCATTTTCACACCAGGCAAATGCTGGGGCTGTACCTTAATTAAGGTCACGGCCGCTTCCTTCCCACTCCTAGGCCTTTCCTGTTCCATCGTCGCCATAAGACCTATCTGTGTCTGTGCGACGTAAAAGCAACTAGCAAAAAAAGCTCTATATTTTTAAAAATTGTATTATGGTGCATGGCTTGGTTCGCTCGATCACGGTGGTGAGTGTAAAGTTTTCCGTGTCGTTAACAATAAATGAAAATCAAGTAACAAGATACATGTATACCGTGGAAGTACTTACCTTCACCACACTCATAAACAGATAAATTCACAGCGACAAATGTTATTTTCTCTCCACACAATGATTCATATAGTTTTGTATCGTCAGATTTAACATTTCTAACAAAGAATTATATTTTCAGTTTGAACAAGCCAAATTATTCTGGATGTAGCTGAGAGATATTGAAATTTATAACAACCCTATTGTCTCTTTCCTAGACCGACTAGTTTCAGATTCATGAATGATGTAATTTTGTCCGTCTGGTGCCTTGATGATTAACGGCTTATGTCACTGATGTTAATTTGTGCACATGCATGACCCATTTTCTCAGGAACAGCTTTAGCACCAGTATTGACCGTTCTACAGAATATCAGGGAATGAGTGATGCCTCGTCTCATAGATGTATCTATTTTGGTGACAGAGATTTTCAAAAAGGTCTTCATTCACTTTTGTTACAATATTTTCCTTTTATACATCTCATTATGAAACTAGCAGTGCATAATTTCAAATAGATGACCATCCCGCAATCATAAAAGTACAGACCCCTAAACTCGTACACTCTAAAAAAATCCCTAGATTAAACGTAAACAAAATCGACATAAAAATTTTTAAAACATATCTCCCTTAGAATTTATACAAAATAACATTCTCATAAACATAATTCTAGAATACTCTGCTGAAAATAATGAAAGCAAATCCTCCTCTTCTATAATCAACATTAAAACTTGAAACCAATTTAGACTGTCGTTCTGCAAAATCAAAAGAAGTTCGATTGGTTTCAGCTAAACATGATTAAAATCATCCTAATATAAGAGGAAAAGTTAAAAATAAAATTGTACATAGCCTTGAAAACTCATGAATCTTATAAGACAATAGTCATGAACTAAAATAATAAATCTTAACAAATTATCAACATTAAGAGTAAGGAATGTTTTCAGAGTTTTAGCTTCTCTTAAAACAATCAATACAACCACTACCTTTCCTAAGGAGGTTGTATATATCTGGAATCATAAAAAAGTACGAAATTTTGGATTTTCTAGATTTTTGTCCAACAAAGCCATTTAAAATTGCATGATAAACGTGTATCATGTGTTAACAGTCTCGTTCTAGAAACAAGTTTCTAACGATTGTCAAGTTATAAATTATTCCATTTTCATATTGTTCTAAGCGAAGTTCTGTCTATCATAAATCAGCTGATATGAATTTGTAAACAAAACCATTCCAAGTGGAATATTAAAATTGAAGTTCACATCCCAGGGACAATATTTCCTCGTGAACTGCATACCCCATCTGTTTTAAGGTTTATGATCTCGTAGGAAATCAAACTTGTTGGCTTTTCTTACCATTGAGACTGTTGTTCGATTCCTCTAGTCCTTTATATTATGATAGTTTACTCTGAACTAAATTTGTTTCCCGGTACAGCAGAGTATTAAATAACTTTTGAAATAGATATCCAAGTGGACATAAAACTGAGTGGTTCTGCAATTAGGAAAATTTTCATCATACTGAAGCTTTTCCTTGATTATAGAAATAGCACTTGTCTTTTCTCCTAATTAAATAGCAGAAGTTTCCGGACACATGATAATTTCCACCGTGTAATTTCTTTTCGCGCCATACGGTTTATGTTAACTAAATGTAGAACATGTCTTCAAATTAGTAATACAAGAAACAGACTGCATTTTTGTTACAAAAAGTAATTTAAACATATAGTATAATGTTATATTGTTATTAGGCTTTTTTCTCTTCTTGCTGAACCTTTTTAGTGAATATTCATGTACAGTATATATTACACTGCAGTGGCAAAGTCCGTAAACCGCAGGCGAGGGGGCCGGAAAATGTTCCCCTGTGGTTTTGCAGACGTTATCCATAACACAAGAGTAGCGCAGTAGCAACAACAGCAGCTGTAGAAGCGTTAACGGGTGCCTTGAGACTTATCGCGAAACTAATGAATACATTTTTACCATCGTCTTCTTCATATATTTGTAAACAATCTCAATATATACTTTAATATACTCATGAATAGTGGAGAATACTCTAGAGAGTACATTTAAAAATGCATTACGTTGATAGGAGATACAAAATGGTAAGAGTACGTATTGAATCTAACCTCTATCCAAATTCTTCAAGCATTTTCGGCTGGACAACATGTTTACACAATGAACTGCTCTTACTATACTACAGGACTCAACTACCATTCTCCTGAACTATTTTCATGAACCATAAATCACTGAATTTCTTTCCATGTTTTTTTTTCAGTCAAGGGAAGATAACCTCGATGTTTCGTTCCTTAAAATTAAAATTATCTTCTATCTATATCTTCAATACTTAATTATGTAGTACCCTATGTTTGCCATGTAAATTCTGCTGTGTTCTATTATCTAAACAGGGATAGCATAAGGTCTATATCCCTCAGGAAAAAAATTGTTTATCTGTTATTATATGTTATTTTATAATACAATAGACAGACAAATATGGGCTAACACATATTATGATCAATACGTGTGACTGAGGCTGACTTGCTTCGATATTTGCGATTGTAAATATCTACAACTTTAGTCTTTTACCATGGGCTTTCACAGCCTGTAAAGAGCAGTAATGGATATAACTCCTTCAAATGTATGGGGATGATGCTCAACACGGCCAATCCTCTTAAATGGACCATCCATAAAAAACTTACGAGGTCAAGGAGATGGTTTTGAAGGGTTTACGGCTTGACAACGCATTTACACAAAGAACTGCTCTTACTGTATAAAGGACTCAACTTCCACCTGCTGAGCCATTTATATGAACCATAGATACTGGTTTTTTGAATATTATTTTAAGCAAGGGCAGATGACTCCAGTGTTCGCCCGTTTAAAGCCTCTAAACCTTCGACTTAACAATGTAAAGAAAAAAATGTTAAAGTTCCTACTTCGACCATAGTGCCACAGTACATACTTCTTCATCCTACCACCGACACATATAGGTCTTATGGCGACGATGGGATAGGAAAGGCGTAGGAATGGGAAGGATGCGGCCGTGGCCTTAATTAAGGTACAGCCCCAGCATTTGCCTGGTGTGAAAATGGGAAACCACGGAAAATCATCTTCAGGGCTGCCGACAGTGGGGTTCGAACCCACTGTCTCCCGATTACTGGATACTGGCCGCACTTAAGCGACTGCAGCTATGGAGCTCGGTCAATATAATTGGGAACATGCATCATTTTCAAAAATATTTTTATTGAAAAGTACACCAATGAAATAGTACGTAAACGTATTACATTGTGGTATGTTGCCTTGTTTTCTACCATTAAAAAAATATTTAATAATGCCTTTCCGCAAGGCGAGTGAAACGGCCTCTGACGTAAGCGGCGCGCTGTGACGTCACGATCCAGTACCGCATAGAGCTCTACCAGCCGTTGTGCATCAGCCGTTGCTAAAAGCCGATTGTTTATTATTCATGATCGCGAATAACTTCGAAATGACAGAAGAAAGGTTCAAAACAGCACAGCCAGACAATCTACCATGTATAGATGTCATTATTCTTGAAAAATGTGACTTTTGTGGCCGCAGAAATTAGCGGATAACAAGCAAGTTTGTAAGTGGCGTCTTTTATATACGTGCAATGTACTGTAACCCATAGTATTAGGATAACAACGAACCTGGATAGATATCACATCACTTTCAACATTTCCTTCTAGACTGATTCCCCTATTAAAGAATAACATTACATTTTCGGGCTTTCAGCATTAGTAAAGTAAGAAATCGGATTTCAGCACTAACATAAACATATAGGTAGCATTATAGTACTAGTCCGCTTCTGTGGTGTAGTGGTTAATGTGTGCCACTCCCGGAGGCCCGGTTTCGATTCCCGGCTCTGCCATGAAAGTTGAAAACAAATAGTACGAGGGCTGGAACGGGGTCTACTCAGCCTCAGGAGGTCAACTGAGTAGAAGGGTTTCGAATCCCACCTCGGCCATCCTCGAAGTGGTTTTTCGTATTTTCCTACTTCTCCTCCAGGCACCTAAGGCCACGGCCGTTTCCTTCCCTCTTCCTTATCTATCCCTTCCGATCCTCCCATCCTCCAACAAGGCCCCTGTTGAGCATAACAGGTGAGGCCGCCTGGGCGAGGTAATGGCCCTCCTCACCAGTTTCATCACCATACTCGAAGTCTCACGTTCCAGGACACTGCCCTTGAAGTGGTAGAGGTGAAATCCCTCGCTGAGTCCGAGAGAAAACGAGCCCTGAAGGATAAACTGATTAAGAAAGAAAGAAAGAAGGAAAGAAAGAAAGATCATAGTACTGTAGGTCTATAACCTATCACTTCTGAAAAAATATATATTTATGGTTGGGGCAACTGGCCTACCCTCTTCCGGGGCCCATGAAAGAGAATTAAATATATATATGTGGAGGGAAAAATTTAAACGTGATAAAGATAAATATGACTTCATCTAGTTTTCACAAGTTGGGCTGAGTGGTTCAGACGGTTGAGGTGCTGGCCTTCTGACCCCAACTTGGCAGGTTCGATCCTGGTTCAGTCCGGTGGTAGTTGAAGGTGCTCAAATACGTCAGTCTTGTGTCGGTAGATTTACTGGCACGTAAAAGAACTCCTGCAGGACTAAATTCCTGCACATCGGCGTCTCCGAAAATCGTAGAAGTAGTTAGCGGGGCGTGAAGCCAATAACATTAATTTCATTTGGCTTTTAACAAGCTGAGCATATCAGGAAAGAAAAGTGCCCTGGTGACATTTTAATCGTTCAATGCAGGAATGTCTTTGGGTGCTGTGACCTTTAATTTTTTTTTTTTTTTTTTTTGCTGTTTGCTTTACGTCACACCGTCACATCTAGGTCTTATGGCGACGATGGGACAGGAAAGGCCTAGGAATGGGAACAAAGCGGCCGTGGCCTTAGGTACAGCCTCAGCATTTGCCTGGTGTGAAAATGGGGAAACCACGGAAAACCATCTTCAGGGCTGCCAGCAGTGGGGTTCAAAACCTTCTATCTCCCGGATGCGAGCTCACAGCTGCGCGCTCCTAACCGCACGGCCAACTCGCGCGGTATTTTTACCCTTCGGTTTATTGACTTTGGCTTGTATAACCTAAAACTTACGCTAAGTTGGATAATATTTTAAACACCTACATCACTATTTTCACCTGTGTGCAATTATGTTATTTATTTCATTAATATTATGATAATTATTATAATTGAGCATTGTTAACTTATAAGACCCCAACAGACAAGCATTGCTTTTGTGTAGAGTTATACATTTGTTAAATTCACGTTGTTTCCTTTCATGATGTACACGCCTATTCTTTGTTACATTACAGAGTATTTGGATATAGCCTAAATTTCTTTACCAATTAAACTCTTCAATAAAGACATACATAACTGTCCCATGCCAAGATATATTGGTAGAATTAGAGCTGTCAAAATGGTTCATAACCCCTTTGATTTATTATCTTGACATGGATCACCCAAAACATAGGTTAGGTTTGGAGAATACTTTAATAATCAACATTATTTAATGCACTGTTTATTACTTTCATATTCCAAGATGTAATTGAAGCATTTAAATAAAGCATCATACATTAAAATTTAAAGTTTTACTACTAGAACAGCTGACATGGAAAAGTGATTTGAAAATTCAAACAAATTCATCTTACGTTAAAATCTTCAAAAAAATAAACTGTAGACTTTTCCGATATATCACCAGCATTTCTCCGGCTCGCCAAAATCCATTTCTCCCTAGTTTTAGCGTCTTTGGAACATGTATAAACAATTTGTTTGGTATGGTATGCGATGTGCTATTGCACATCGGAACTCTACACCTTTTATAAGTTTTCTGCCTCACTGTCTGCGCAGGATTCATTTTCAGTCTAAAATATACCACTCAGATTATTATCCGATGTATAGACCTCGAATTTAACCATACTAGACACTAACGTAAAGTAGAAATACGCGAAGTGTATCCTGCTTCTCACAGCACACTATGTGTTATTTCGTCTGCTAATTCAGTCAACCTGTACGGTGACGTCAGACCAATGAGATCGCGTACTTGCGTGACGTGACATTTTCGTAGATTTTTATCATGTTTGGAGTTATTATTTGTACATTCTGATCACATTTTTGAATTCTGCATGAAATTTTGAATCAGATTGGCATATTTTTAATTAAAACCCCGGATCATGCATGTTCCCTATTGTGACATCTAACTTGAAATACTTCATTTCTGATATAAGGACGTATTCTACGCTATAAACCTGGCGACTGCGTCTGCAACACAATACGCCCGTTTTTCGAATGGTGAAAGCCACTTGATCATCAACCCATATTTGTCCGGCTCCATGGCTAAATAGTTAGCGTACTGGCATTTGATCCAGAGGATCCCGGCTTCGATTCCCGGCCGGGACAGAGATTTAACCTTAAATGGTTAATTCCCTTGGCTCAGGGACTGGGTGTTTGTGCTGTCCTCAACATCCCTGTAACTCACATACCACACATAACACTATCCTCCACCACAATAACACGCAGTTAGCTATACACGGCAGATGCCACCCATCCTCATTGGAGGATCTGCCTTACAAGGGCTGTACCCGGCCACACGAAATGATTATTATTATTAACCCATATTGATGAAGAGGATACCGGAAATATACAATATGAGCACTTGGCAAGGGCTTTCATGTCAACAGGAGTGGTATCAAACTAGGTTCTCTTGCTAACCCTGTGGTCGTAAGTTGTTTAATAACTCATCGACGACAGGTAGTACAACTATATAATTATATACTATATTCAGTTGAGTTCGAAGCTGTCGCTCTTGTTCTGATTGGAGCTCCACAGCAGGTTTCTTCCGTGTGGTGTGGTGTGAATCACAAAGAGCGTGGTCTATCGCCCTTTACCGCCGCGCATGTTTTAAGGAAGGTAATAACCGAGATTAATATTTGAATTATTGATTGGCTTGTAAAGCAGTAAGAGTAGTAGTGAGCTTGCGTGTGTTTTGCGTATGTACGTGTGTGTGTCTGTGTTCGTTAGCAGGCTGAAGTCTGCCTCACAGCCAAAGAATATGATAGTTATCTCGCCACAACAGACCACGTCATCTCACACCTTCAGGCTACTCGCGCTTATTAATTAACCCGTTTATTGTACTCGGGCATATAAGGTTCTCCTCTCTCTCTTTGATTTCGTTTCGGTCACAGTTAATTAAATTATGATGTGTCAGCCGGTCCCGTCTTTAACCTTTATGGTGTGCTGTTGGCTTCAAATAGCAAAACGTAACCTTCATTTTTGTCACACTCGTGCTGTACGTATCTCTCTGTTTCTCTCATCGTTAGAAACGAAGTTCCATTTCGTCACCCTAAAATACAAGGTTTCCCTCTGGAACGTTACCATCGCGTTCACGAGCAATTTTGTTCGTCAAAATACTGGTAAGCCGCCTCTGTGGAGAATGACCAGTACCTCGCCCAGGCGGCCTCACCTGCTATGCTGAACAGGGGCCTTGTGGAGGGATGGGAAGATTGGGATAGGCAAGGAAGAGGGAAGGAAACGGCCGTGGCCTTAAGTTAGGTACCATCCCGGCATTCGCCTGGACTAGAAGTGGGAAACCACGGAAAACCACTTCCAGGATGGCTGAGGTGGGAATCGAACCCACCTCTACTCAGTTGACCTCCCGAGGCTGAGTGGACCCCGTTCCAGTCCTCGTACCACTTTTCAAATTTCGTGGCAGAGCCGGGAATCGAACCCGGACCTCCGGGGGTGGCAGCTAATCACGCTAACCACAACACCACAGAGGCGGACTATGTCGGTACAATGCAATACAAATTGTAAGAAAAAATGTAAAACTCGTATATCGTCCCTTCGGTGTCTATCCATTATTTCCTTGCCTATCCCAATCTTCCCATCCCTCCACAAGGCCCCTGTTCAGCATAGCAGGTGAGGCCGCCTGGGCGAGGTACTGGTCATACTCCCCAGTTGTATCCCCCGACCAAGAGTCTGAAGCTCCAGGACACTGCCCTTGAGGCGGTAGAGGTAGGATCCCTCGCTAAGTCCGAGGGAAAAACCGAACCTGGAGGGTAAACAGATGATGATGATGATGATGATGATGAAAATACTGGTAATATTACCACTGTGTTCTAGAGGTTGGGATAGTAACTTCCCTCCCGGTTGCACCGGGTTCGATTCATAGTTATTCTTCGCGATTCACCTTCAACTAAAGGTGTTTGCTTCAAGTTCCACCAGACTGACTTTATACATCGGGGCGTGTTAGCAGAGTGGCATGCTCACCAAGTCAGGCGCGGTTTCAATTCCGGCCAGTACTTGCGACATTCATGAAATGAAAAGGTTAGAATTCCACGTGAAACTGTAAGCTAGCTTGCTTGCTTTTCACTCCATACATAAAGTATACATAGATGTAGCACTTCGTCTATTAAATGGAATCAGAACACTAAAAATAGAAAATATATTCACATTTTGAGATTTTATTTCCACAAAATAATTAGCATTTTCCGATTATACTGGTACATCGTTTATTAAGAGACTCGTTCCAGAATGTTCTTCATACTTACTAGGAAGTTAAATTAGGGCCGCTTCATACTAGGCGACCGGAATCAGCTAAGAAGTAGCTGATATGAATTCCATACCGCGGAGCGGTAGGCCGCCGCCTTCCCCGACCTAAATTCTCAGGCACAGGAGTCTCTTGTTTCTCTTTTTATTGTCGAAAAGAAAGATGGAAAGAGAGCGTCGTAAGGTTCACTCACACCTTATGTTGAAAAACGTTTAAAGAAAGGGAGACTACTGGTTTCTCTGTCATCTGCTAGAGCAAAATTGTAACGTCGAAATCGACTCGCAGGCTGCCTAAACGCCGTCAAATCAAATGTCCACAACACGGTACCTGAAGCCAATCGATTATTATTATTATTATTATTATTATTATTATTATTATTATTGTGTGGCGAGTTGGCCGTGCAGTTAGTGTAGCGCAACAGTGAGCTTGCATTCGAGATATAGTGGGTTCGAACCCCACTGTCGGCATCCCGGTAGTTGGTTTCCGTGGTTTCCCATATTCACACCAAGAAAATGCTTGATATGTTCCCTATTAAGGCAGGAACACTTCCTTCCCTCTTGTAGCCCTTTCCTGCTCCATAAGGCCTATCTGTGTCGGTGCGTAAAGCAAATTGTAAATTATTATTATTATTTCTCAGAATACGCAGCTACCGAATTCCCATCAAGTTCGGTTCCCCTTCTTGAGCACAGATGTTACAATAGTCAAAGTATATTTTTCTTTTATTCTTTGTTGGAACCCATTATTTTTCATTGTCGACTCACTTGATATAACTATTAAGTTTTTCAGTCTGCTGATGTACTAATTATTACACCTCGAACGTTATAACCTACTTGTAAAAAATGACTGTATCTACAGACTGAAAAACCTAAAAGTTATAATTACTCAAGAAAAAACACTGCTGAAGTCAAAGTTCAATTTTCCTTATGAGTACCCTTTTGTCCCCTCTTAAAATATAATCTCATACCGTGGAGTCGAGCGTGATATTTTTGCCTCCTCCATCTCGTATCGCAGCTGCTACTGGTATTCCTTCCACGTACTAGAACCAGGCTTCTTACGTCATCCTTCATTTCTGACCTCGTTTTATCGAATCTCGTTCTCTTCCTATTCATATATGCGAGGACATTCATTGTCTTTCAGTTTCTTTACCCCAAGGGTCCACAACATTTTTAGTTCTGAGATCACCCTCATGAAATTAAGATGGACTCATATCTATACCTTACAAAATGAAAACATCTGTCACATACAGTTACAGCTACAAACTGTGTTACGAAATAATAATCCAAATAAAAAGTTGATACTAAAATGTTATGTGCCCATTTTCGTACAAACGGCGTGAAGTAATTTTGTTGCATTACTCATTCTGAAATAAAATGAAGGTCTATGATTACCTTGAAAAAAATGTAGTGCGATGGTTGGCTTGGTAGACTATAATATTGACATGTTTATTATAATCTGATGACGAATGCATTCATAAGAATAATAAAATTGTTTCCCCCACCCACTACAAGGTTTTCTTACGTTTACTGTTAGAAGTAATCATTCATTATTACACAAAATCGTAAAATTTATTAAATGAGCGCTACATCAATCAATCAATCAATCAATCAATCAGTCAATCAATCAATCAATCAATACTGATCTGCATGGGCAGTCGCCCAGGTGGCAGATTCCCTATCTGTTGTTTTCCTAGCCTTTTCTTAAATGATTTCAAAGAAATTGGAAATTTATTGAATATCTCCCTTGGTAAGTTATTCCAATCCTTAACTCCCCTTCCTATAAATGAATATTTGCCCCAATTTGTCCTCTTGAATTCCAACTTTATCTTCATATTGTGATCTTTACTATATTTTTAAATGCGCGTAGAGGCGCTCGGCTGTGAGCTTGCATCCGGGAGATAGTAGGTTCGAATCCCACTATCGGCAGCCCTGAAAATGGTTTTCCATGGTTTCCCATTTTCACACCAGGCAAATGCTGGGGCTGTACCTTAATTAAGGCCACGGCCGCTTCCTTCCAACTTCTAGGCATTTCCTATCCCATCGTCGCCATAAGACCTATCTGTGTCGGTGCGACGTAAAGCCCCTAGCAAAAAAAAGACTATTTTTAAAGACACCACTCAAACTTATTCGTCTACTGATGTCATTCCATGCCATCTCTTCACTGACAGCTCGGAACATACCACTTAGTCGAGCAGCTCGTCTTCTTTCTCCCAATTCTTCCCAGCCCAAAGTTTGCAACATTTTGATCACGCTACTCTTTTGTCGGAAATCACCCAGAACAAATCGAGCTGCTTTTCTTTGGATTTTTTTCCAGTTCTTGAATCAAGTAATCCTGAACGGCGGGGTGAATTCAGTTTTTGCTGACAACTTGTAATGCAAACTAAACGAAACTGGGCGTATACACTGTAACAGATTGACAAAAGTGAGGGTAAGAATTGTCGAGAATTCTGAGAACAGAAGATCAACTCTTGTGATGCTGCAGTGTTCGATCGTTTATTAAGAACGAGGCTAAGGATGGTAGAACATTTCGAGAACTTAAAATCGACTTAAGACGTTGTGATAATCAACCAATCGATCGCGGTTGATGTGTTGAGTACCGTTGCTTTCGTTATGCTCTCATCTTTATAGTGGTTATAACAATTCGTCCTTTGTTGGAAAATGAAAGGAATTGTTGTCTTGTTAGTTTACTATCACCACCACAATGGTGGGTCTATTGGAGATTTAACTGACCCTTTATCTAGAACAAGCTTCTTAATTAGGATGTTGATATTCAGACACTTATCACAGGAGACTCGACCAATATACCTGGTAGCCTTTCTCATTTCACGTGTACTCTCAGTAAGATGTTTGCTCTCGCTCTCCTTCTTGGATCCAAGTAAACTCTCGAGTGCTTGCCAACCTATATAGAGAAGTCTCTCTCCACAGCCACACCAATTCCATTAGTGGCGTATTTGCAAATGTGGGACCGTTCTGTAAGGAATTAATTGGTTCAATTTCCAGTCATAACATACTTAGTTCTACATCTAAATGTGAATTTGTGGAATTTAACAAAATTTGTAAATAATAACTATTGTCCCCATTGAAAACTATGGAGCTCAACTCTTATGCTTGCGGTATGAGGTGTGCAAATTGCTCCCCGATACCATTTACCAGTGTTTAAATGCCGGAGTTTTGTTTCTGTATATTTAGTGTCATCGTAATGTACCCCTCTTCAGAGTAAACTTTTGGCACTCCGACAGCAGTTTTGTTTGTAGTTTTATCCCAGACTAACATATACAAGTATTCGTCACCCATGACGTTAATTAAGACACAGCTCCAAAGTTGCACCAACTGTGAAAATGAAAATTCACGAAAATACATATTGACGGTTAATGATGATGGGAGTAAAAGCATTATTATTATTATTATTATTATTATTATTATTATTATTATTATTATTATTATTATCATTATTATTATTATTATTATTATTATTATTATTATTCATAAATTGTAACTGAAAACTAAATAATAATAAAATTCTTTTCTATTAATGCAGATTTTAAAGTATTCTTGCGTGTTATATATCGTCCACTGGCGTACTTTAAAATGCTGAAAGCCAATGAAATGGAGTTTTCATATTTACAGATTTTAATACCACAGACCTCATCCGAGATTGAACCCAATAGTTTTAGAATAGAAGTATTGTGATTTAATGACCGTACCACTGAGGCTGTAAGAATAAAAAAATCACAAAGCTAGAATCAGCCCCTTACGGCATTAACGTACTATTCACAGTTGGAACGTCGCTTATTCTGTTATTCACTGCCTAATCTGTGTCAAATTGTATCGTTCTAACTTATTGTTAGGGTTTGGGATAAATGCCCAGCGGTCAGAATTAAAAAGCTATCGAAGCATATCCCAGGGTGAATATATACAACTAAAAGCTGTTAAAAGTTGTCCTTTTATGTAACAAACCCCATCATCAATACGTAAGAAAAAAATAGGAGTGGTGCTCAGGATAGCCACTAAGAGCGGCGGAATTTATACCTCAGATCCACATCTGACACAGCATCCCAATCATTTTGTGGATCGTCAGTAGTAGTGTTAGGGTAGGGAAGCTATTCGGAAGTGACAAACATTATTTTTAATTCAGAGATATTTATCAAATTCTATGACTGGCTTCGCCCATTATACTTTTAGTGAATCTCATGAAAATCTTCCTTTATCCTTCTATTATCCTTTTACCAAAATTATTAAGCTCAGTCATCAAAAAACGGAACAAAATATAACTACTATAGAGCAAAAGATGACCAGTTTGTGTGAGAGTTCAAGCACTGGTTCAATTACGACGTAGCAACAAACTCTCGGACTGTACAAGGCTGTGGGTTGCTTCAGGACCCGTTTCTACCTCCACAGCCTCGACTGATGGCAATCTTCCCCCCACTCACCTCTCGCTCCAGTTCCCAACAGCTTGCAAAAGCTTCCATATAAATGAATTGTATTATAAATTATATAGGCGCACCTTGTAAAATATTTTTCAGTAGTCACTGTACACATCTATTGAACGTGTTTATGTAATAATACGTATCGAAATTTTCTGGAGCAGGAGTTACAGAGAATTAAAACTTGAAACGAAATTGTTCTGAATTATTAGTCGTAGGTAAATGCAAACGTCCGCCCCTGTGGTGTAGTGCTTAGTGTGATTAGCTGCCATCTCCGGAGGGCCGGGTTCGATTCCCGGCTCTGCCACGGAATTTGAAAATTGGTACGAGGGCTGTAACGTTGACCACTCAGCCTCGGGAGGTCAGCTGAGTAGAGGTGGGTTCTATTCCCACCTTGAAGTGGTTTTCCGTGGTTTTCCACTTCTCCTCCAGGCAAATGCCGGGATGGTACCTAACATAAGGCCATGGCCGCTTCCTTCCTTCTTCCTTGTCTCTCCCTTCCCATCTCCCAATCCCCCCGCACGGCCCTGTTCAGCATAGCAGGTGAGGCCGCCTGGGCGAGGTACTGGTCATCCTCCCCAGTTGTATCCCCCGACCCAGAGTCTGAAGCTACAGTACACTGCCCTTGAGGCGGTAGAGGTGGGATTCCTCACTGAGTCCGAGGGAAAAACCGACCCTGGAGGGTAAACAGATAAAGAAGGAGAAGAAGAAGAAGAAGGTAAATGCAAGCAGAAAAAAAGTCCGTGGAGCAACAGCCCATTGGAGCCTTGGGCTGCCAAAGCAACTGCTCCCCAGCCATATTGCTGATACTGGAGTAACACTCGGTCAGTGTAATGACATGCTCAGCCGTGTAGCTTGGCTTTCTTGACCGGGTCGATTGTCTCTCGTATTAGACAGCTTCTCAGTTGGACTCACAAGGCTAAGTGAACCCCATTTATGCTTTCAGTCCACAATTAAAATTCCTAGACTATCCGTGAATCGAACCCGAGCTCTAATGGTAGGATGTAGCTATTGCTAGCCTGGTGCAACTCTTGTGAGGCAGACCCTCCAGCGAGGGTGGGTGATATCTGCTGTGTGTTATGGTGGTGGTTGTTTTAACTGCTTGTTGCTGTGGTGGAGGATAATGCTGGGTATGGTGTATGAGTTGCTGTGATGCTGAGCACAGAACTAACACCCAGTTCCCAAATCACTTAACATTAAAATACCTGACCCACCGAAAATCGAACCCGGGGCCCTCTGAACCGAAGGCCATTTCGCTGACCACTCAGCCAAGGAGCGGTAAAATAGATACGCTAGCCTAAATAGAAAATTATTTTATTTATGCCGGTATAGATATAGTTCAGAGATACAACGTAGGGTGCTTCCCGTCTTTACACTTCTGGTTTTGAACGCAAATCATAGCACGTGTCAACAGTGCGCAAAATTCGTAGCTGTGTACTGGCCGGGCGTAGTGTGTCAGACGGTAGAGCGCCGCTGGCTTTCTTAGTCAAAAGTGATGGGTTCGATCCCGGCTCCTAACAGGTGGTATTTGAAAGTGCTAAAATACGTCACATTCGTGTCGGTAAATCTACTGAAAGTAAACCCTGAGGGACAAAATTCCAACATGGTGGCGTCTCCGAAAAAAGGATTAGTTAGTGTGACGTAAAATTATTATTATTATTATTATTATTATTATTATTATTATTATTATTATTATTATTATTATTATTATTATTATTAGCTTCATTTAATCTAGGACTACTAACAACCTGATGCCACTGAATGGTGTATAAGTATTAAATTGTAATTGAGAAAGTCTATATTTTCAAACATTCTAGTGAGCCTGTCTCATTACCAGACGAACAATATTAAGTAAAAATTATCTAGTAAGAAATATATATTTTAAATACCTGCTGTGTGTTATATACGGACAAGATATAATTCAATTTAGAGGTCTTCCTGGTACATTCCTTTAACAGTCTTGACCGCGTGGAAATCCATGAAGATTACTGTACATGGTAATTCAAAGAGGATGACGAAACTTACTACTAGTCAATTAGATGTTTTGAATTCGATGTTTCAGCGAAATTTTCATAGGCTCATATTTCAACAAGTTTTGAAACTATCATGGCAATCATTTTTATTTCAGTACTTACATATAAATGGTATGCATTAATGAAAGTTAAAGTTACTGACATGATACTGTATAGGATTTTGGCCTTATGCCGTATCAAGAAAATAAGGTGAAATTCTTTGCGCATCGCAGAGAACTGTACTCTGCGTCATCAGAAGAAAATCTCGACTGTCCACGAGAAAGGCTTCTTGTTTAAGAATTTCACCTTATATTCTTAACACGGCATAAACCCAAAAGCTTATACAGTATCATGTCTATAATTACGGGCCGTGAAAACATCAATGGCAACGACACTCATATGTTATAGAACGTAGTCATGGTAACTTAAGGTTCTAAAAAGTTTAGGTTACAGCATTTTGGTATTTTTTAACATTGATATATTGTTTCGAGTATTTCATATTTCATTGTTTAATACAGGTTGCTTTACGTCGCACTGACACAGATAGGTCTTATGGCGATGATGGAATGGGAATGGGCTGGGAGTGGGAAGGAAGCGGATGTGGCCTTAAACCGTCAATTCCCAAAGTTAGGTTAAAAATAAAAATGAAGTGATTTTTTGTAAAACACTTTATTTGAACTTAGAAAAACTTATTTTCAAGGCAAAACATTTTGTAAGTTATCATGGTGGCAAATGGGGGGTGACGTTGGGCAATGTACATACATCATTTCTCTACAACTCAATAACATTGCCCAATGAACAGTTCAAGCTAAAAATCAGAAAAGCACCGTGTGAACTGGAAGCACATTTTCAGTCAATGGCTGGAGTGGAATTTGTACCAGCAATGAATATGTAGAACAACTTTACATTTCTTACATAGAAGGCGCGTTCTTTCATGGCACAAGGCACATTGTCGCTCTGAACATGTTTCCTGCACATGCTCTTCTGAATCATTTGATAGGCGAACTTCAAGTGGCACTCGTTTCGCTACTGATCATCGACTGACACCTTGTTGAGGTTTTGTCCCCTAAAGACCGCAATACACTTGCACTATGTTCCTTCTGAAATCATAGTAGGTTGAGCTCTTTCCTGGTGTTTATGCCCTGTAAATCTGCCATGCATTTTGGCAAGCTGCATCCAAGCCAAAAGCAAACAGAGGGAACCGCCATTTTTTGCTAAGCAGTGCTGTTCTCAAGTTATCGACATTCTCGTCCGCTCTATCTACTCCGCCCATATAAGTATATTTATCAATTGCACATGGGCAATTAACTAGCACTTTCATAAGCTTTCCATTTACTGTAGCTATTCTTTCAACTTTGGAGATTGGATTTACTCCATGGCAGTTGGATGCATTTGTTACGACAATGACACTTGATGACAGCTACAGAATCAGTAACTTGAATTGAGAGTAACCCTTTGGTTTTCTTCCTGAGTTTCTTGCTGGTTACAAGAGGACAGACTTGAGTACGATTCTCCTTACGAATTCCTGTACCACCATTTTGAGAGAGTTTGGTAGCTAGTAGAAATGTGGTAAAAAAAAAAAAAGTTATCAAAATATAGGTTGTAGGGTCCCCTAGTTTTTGGAAGTCTGCTTTCCATTTCAAGGACACCACCACCACCTGCACTGAGCATCCGTGGTGGAAGATGGTTTATGTCACACAAACCTTCGTCTGTAATTCGACCGTCTTCTGGAGGTATAATGACAAACTGAGCTGAATCCAACGCCTTTTCATTATCTTCATCTTATAGTTGAATAATTTCCTTCAATATTTCATGGACTTGGAGGCTGAAAAATACAAATATTTCAATTAGAAGCAGCAGTCAATAAAATATCCGAAATGAGCTATAATGCCCAACGTCACCTGTAGATGACAGTATATAATTATTGTCAAGAACTTGTACTAAAAATTAAAATTACTGGCTCAAACTATTGATACTATTAAACTTTCACGTCTGAAAATGCTGTTTTCGAAGTTATAATAAAGATGACGTTCTAGGAGCAGTAAACGAAGATCCTTTCCAGAGAACAAAAACTCTTGGTTATTGTTATGCGCCATCTTGATCTGTGGTTCACGGGCTCGAAGATAGATCACATAGACAGCTGATATTAAACAGATTTGTGAGTGAAGGTTAGTTGATGCCACTGAACACATAGGTCAGTACTAGTTGTCAGTATCAGAGCGAGAGGAAGATATAGAAATAGTGTCACCTGTAGGTGACGTTGGGAATTGCCGAGTTAATCAAGGTACAGCCCAAACATATGCCTGGTGTAAAAGTGGAAATCCATCTTCAGAGCTACCGATAGTGGGGTTCGAACCCACTATGTCCCGAATGCAAGCTCACAGCTGCGCGCCGCTAACCGCACGGCCAGTTCGCTCGGTTTAAGTCTCTTATTTTACGCATTAATCTTACAGCATTTACATGTTGCCAAAAATTCTAATTCTATTTTACCTTCCTTGTATAATGAGTGGGGCTGCCTGGACGAGGCGGTAAAGGCGTGCTCGGTTCGCCCGGAAGGACGAGGGTTCGAATCCCCGTCAGGGCGTAGAGCTAACCACTCTACCCCATCACGTGCCGAGGTTAACAGTGGTGGAAGCCTTTACCTTTCACTCCTCCAAGGGCCTTCATGGCCTGTGTGGAGGTGACTTTGCTTTGTATAATGAGTGGCACTAATTTTATTTTTATGTAATTTTATACAGTTCCTGTTCAATGCTTTTCTTTTCTCTTTGTTCTGTGTTATGTATCTTTTTTTTTTACCATGAAAGTTAAGTGTGAGAGAGGACGTGCGGTCCTAACTTCGCTAAAAACAATCGTCACACAACAGTTTAATACCCCTCCATATTTTTCCATGGAGACTGTGTTCTTAGACATATTCTAGCTTAATGAAATGTAATTCCGTTCAGTGCAGTGCATCCCGCGTGAATTTTATAAGGGCCTATGTCTTTACTAGAAACATGGTCAGTATTCGGGAGATACTAGGTTTGAACCTCACTGTCGGCAGCCCTGAAGATTGTTTTCCGTGGTTTCCCATTTTTATACCAGTCACATGCTGGGGCTGTAGCTTATCAAGGCCCCGGCTGCTACCTTCCCACTCCTAGCAATATCCTGTCCTCTCGTCGCCATAAGACCTATCTGTGTTCGTGCGACTTCAAACAACTTGTAAAGAAAAGCTTTCGAAGACACTCGCCCTTAATGTTCCATCTTACTCGTGTTATTGTGATAATAACACTTATTTCGTGATCACTTTCCTGCACTGCGTTTTGGACTCTCCCTTGCTGACTCGCATCATCAAATGATCAGCAGAGATTTTTAACATTCTAAAGGCCTGATGTGAATATTAAAGCTGTTTGTCCGTTAAATATATCACAAGCAAGTGACCTGCTTACATATAAATATAACTTTATGTCACAATACAGTGTATTTGCTAGGTAACGTGGTATTCATTTCCCTAATGAAGCTCGTTCTCAATATCCTTGTTGTAACACCTGGCAAGTAATTGGCCAGTATTTAGTCAGTAAGCGAAGCGAGACGGTGCTCTCTCTCCTCATGTCTTTATGTGTACCTCTAACATGCGCGCCTACTGTTGACTTTGGTCTCTGTTAATTCTGGTGGATGCTGCCTGGCGGGCTGAATCCCACCGGGAATTTTCATAAACATCACGCTACTCCCTATTCTGTTTTCTCTGTCTCACTAATGTCCTCTACCACCCAGGCCGTATTAATAATGGATCTATAGAGCGTGGAAACCGACGGCTTGGCCAGCTTCTCTCCTCACTGTCATACTCTACACATATCTGTGTAGATGTCGCTACAGCAGCCAGGGTGCTTCTCATTCATGCCAACTAAGAACGTATACACATAGCCAATTTAAAACATTGGACTTTCCAAATCATCTAACCCGTTCAGAACCTAGCAATTTACCATTCAAAACAGCCAAATTAGCGCATTAAAACTTACCAGCCTATATAGCTCATTTTAACCTGAGACTTACTGACCAATACTACTAATTTTGAACTCTGAACTTACAAGCCCATACTGAAAATTTAGGAACTTGCAAATTGCCAGCTCGAACAGTCTTGTTAAAAACTTGAAACTTAACTGTCCAAAAAGGCTATTTAGAAACTTGTTATTTACCAGCGGAAAACAGTCCATTAAGAATCTCGAAACTTACTAGCTCAAAAAAAATTAGTATCTTAAACTTATCAGCCCATATTACTCATTTAGAAATTTCGAACTTGCGAACCCAAATGGCCCTTTTATAACATTGTAACTTACAAGCCGAAATAGCCCATTTCAAACCTTGAACTTATCAGTCTACAGTTAACTTCTACTACTTCTCTGAACCAACTCATGTACAACCTTGGACAATATACGGCTAATTTAGAACCTTATACTAAACAGCCTATGCAGCTTTGAAACTTGTAAGTCTACAGCCAACTTAAAACTTGTACTAACTAGTCCACATATTTAGATTCTTGGGATTAAAAATCTACAGCCTATTTATAGTATTGTATTAAATAACCCATACAAATCATTTAGAACCTTGGACTTAGCAGCTCATATTCATGGATGAAGAGGGAATATGTAACCATGCAGAAGTCTTGAAACCACCTGTCCTTGTACGATACATGGTTAGGTAGGCTACCTATAGAGTACAGACAGTAACTTGATTTCTGGAAAGCAGATCAGTGTTAAAAATAACGGTAAAGATGTGAAATTGAAATAAAATAAAATGACATTTTTGCACATTTCAATTCATGACAGCAAAATAAATAGAAAATTCGTCTCTTTCACAACTGCCAATTATATGTTTAAGATAGAAAATGGATAAAAAGCCCCGGGTTAGAATCTCTACCAGTGCGAGAATTTTAATATTCTAGTGAAAATCCTTCTTCTTCTTCTTCTTTTTCTTGAAATTTTCCCAATTATGTTTTAGTCTGCACTATACGTGAATCTTGCATTACTTTTCGTGGTGGGGTTCATTCACTATTGCATGTGTCTGACGTGTTTGGTAGGGTGATACGTTGTGGGTATGTAAAGCGATGTATATTAAAAACTCAATCTAACTATCTATGAACCAAACCAAATAAAGTGACCGGACGTGGCTAAAACTTCTGACTTCCAAGAATCGAATACGGGACCTTCTGATCCAAGATCCGTGCAGTAAAATCGCAGGACTGTGAAGAGCTTCGACTATAATTGGAATATGACACACATAAGTTGTATCCACTAGACTTAACATAAGTTATCACAATACCGAGCTTGTTGGCTGTTCGGTTATGGGCGTGCAGCTGTGAACTTGCATTCAGGAGATAGTGGGTTCGAACTCCACTGTCCTCAGCCCTGAAGATGGTTTTCGTGCTTTTCCATTTACCTTAATTAAGGCAATGGCTGCTTCTTTCCCACTTCTAGACTTTTCTATTCCATCGTCGCCGTAAGAGCTATCTGGGCCCCATGACCTTCAATGTTAGGCCCCTTAAAACAACAAGCATCATCATCATAATCATCAAGACCTATCTATTTTGGTGCAATGTAAAGCAAATTGTTGAAAAGGAAAAAGTCATCATGATAAGTGAAGCAAATCTACTGTAGTCTACCCTAAAATTTTCAACATATTACAGTTTTGTAGGGGTCTCCTTACCCGAGACGTTAAAGTGAGTCAGGACAATGTGGACTCGATTCCCCATGATGAATTTGATAAATATGCACTTTCACCTATGGGGAGACATATGACCCCGAAGTTCATTCGGCCTGCTATAGAAGTGTGTACTACATAATCTCCCGGGAATAAAGCTAGCAGAGAGCATACGGCTAAACAGGCTAAACAGTACCTAAATTACGAATATTTTCTACCCCAAGGGCCTTAATCACCGGTAAAAAGATGGATTTTCTGTGGCACTTACCACAGTGTGACCTCGATTAGCAATTCACGCCTGCGCCTTTGTATGAAGGCTCAGTATGGTGTAAGTGTAGCCGAACCTGCTTCTTACCTGAGAGCCCCGGGTTAGAATCGCGACCAACGCGAGGATTTTAATATTCCAGCATGGAAACAAAATCGCAGAGGTGACGAATGCTATCGAGATCAGGATTTTTACATACACACGCCATCCTGAGACACAGATATTCAAGGGGTTCAAGACACTTTCGATTCCTTGTTACTCTAGAAGTACCAATATCGAATAATATTATTATAGATGTGCTCGATACTTTTTCGGTAGTGTGTTAATACAGGGAGTATTACTTAGACTTAACACTTCTGCTCACAGGCCGCAGGAATCCCCAAGCGAGCGCCATATGGCTGTGTCAAGCTTGAAGTGGTAAGAAGTATTGACAGCTGACGCAGTGTGTTGTGAAGTTAATATCGCGATGGTTATGTACATTACAGGGCACAGAACATTTCTAGCCGAGTGTTATTTGCAAACATTCCTTCAAAAATTCCGTATTCAGCTTCTCGGTTCTACAGTACCATCAAAACATTACGTGCAACAACTCGTTCACAAGTGGCATAGTACTAGTTCCGTAATTAATGAGAAAAAATAGCGAAGGGAAACAGCTCTCACACAGACGAGGTTAAAAGATATACAGGCAAGACTGCACATCAGTCCAGATATGTCGCTTCTGAAAGTGAAAAAGTATGAAAATGAAACCCCACAGCCTGTTTCCAGGCATTCGACCGAGTCAGGAATGGAACAGCTCAGGAAACTAGTATTTCACATTCGTCGGCACGTAATACAAAAAAATTTTTACATTTACGATATTACCGGACTCATCCCGTAGTGAGTTTGGTTTTATTTATTTATTTATTTATTTATTTATTTATTTATTTATTTATTTATTTATTTATTTATTTATTTATTTATTTATTTATTTATTTATTTATTTATTTATTTATTTATTATTTATTTATTTATTTATTTATTTGTCCTGAGCCTGTATATAGCAGGTGAGTTCAGTTTCGTTTAGTTTCTATAGGTATAATTAGTCATGCCGCTTCTTCAAGACGATTACGCCCGCTCACCATTGCGGGCACTGCGCTGTCACCGCTTCTCTACGCTCCTATGCCTCGGTACTCCTCTACGAAGTCTTAAATTATACAATATTGCCAGCTTGCTATAGCCTCCGTGACTCAGGCGGCAGCACTCCGGCCTCTCACCGCTGGGTTCCGTGATTCAACTCCCGGTCACTCCATGTGTGATTTGTGCTGGACAAATTGGAGGGGGGTACTCCGAATTTCCCTGTATTTTCATTCCCGCAACACTTTCCAATATCATTTCATTTCATCTGTCATTCATCAAACATTGTCCAAGAGGAGTGCGACAGGCTTCGGCAGCCGGCACGATTCCTATCCTCGCCGCTAGGTAGGAGCTTCATTCATTCCATTCCTCAGCCGGTCGAATGACTGGAAACAGGCTGTGGATTTTCATTTCATTGCCAGCTTGCTAGAAGTAGTAGATTTCAAAGTGGTCACAAGGAGCACATGTCTCAATACAGAGCATATAATTGGTATAGCAAGAACTTGAACTCGTTTATAGTTCTACTATTACATAACAAAAGGGGCTTTCCTCCGAATTTCTGCAGATATATATATACATACATACATACATACATACATTATCATTATAGACTGTTATGCCTTTCAGCGTTCAGTCTGCAAGCCTCTGAGAATTTACTAAACGTCGCCAAAATCCTCGATTTGCAACTAGTGTTGTGGCCTCATTTAGTTCTATGCCTCTTATCTTTAAATCGTTAGAAACCGAGTCTAACCATCGTCGTCTTGGTCTCCCTCTACTTCTCTTACCCTCCATAACAGAGTCCATTATTCTCCTAGGTAACCTATCCTCCTCCATTCGCCTCACATGACCCCACCACCGAAGCCGGTTTATGCGTACAGCTTCATCCATCGAGTTCATTCGTAAATTAGCCTTTATCTCCTCATTCCGAGTACCCTCCTGCCATTGTTCCCACCTGTTTGTACCAACAATCATTCTTGCTACTTTCATGTCTGTTACTTCTAACTTATGAATAAGATATCCTGAGTCCACCCAGATTTCGCTCCCGTAAAGCAAAGTTGGTCTGAAAACAGACCGATGTAAAGATAGTTTCGTCTGGGAGCTGACTTCCTTCTTACAGAATACTGCTGATCGCAACTGCGAGCTCACTGCATTAGCTTTACTACACCTTGATCCAATCTCACTTACTATAGTACCATCCTGGGAGAACACACAACCTAAATACTTGAAATTATCGACCTGTTCTAGCTTTGTATCACCAATCTGACATTCAATTCTGTTGAATTTCTTACCTACTGACCTCAATTTAGTCTTCGAGAGGCTAATTTTCATACCATACTCATTGCACCGTTTTTCAAGTTCCAAGATATTAGACTGCAGGCTTTCGGCACAGTCTGCCATTAAGACCAAGTCGTCAGCATAGGCCAAACTGCTTACTACATTTCCACCTAACTGAATCCCTCCCTGCCATTTTATGCCTTTCAGCAGATGATCCATGTAAACTACAAACAGCAAAGGTGAAAGATTACGGCCTTGTCTAACCCCTGTAAGTACCCTGAACCAAGAACTCATTCTACCATCAATTCTCACTGAAGCCCAATTGTCAACATAAATGCCTTTGATTGATTTTAATAATCTACCTTTAATTCCATAGTCCCCCAGTATGGCGAACATCTTTTCCCTCGGTACCCTGTCATATGCTTTCTCTAGATCTACGAAACATAAACACAACTTCCTATTCCTCTCGTAGCGTTTTTCAATTACCCGGCGCATACTGAAAATCTGATCCTGACAACCTCTCTGTGGTCTGAAACCACACTGGTTTTCATTCAACTTCCTCTCAATCACTGATCGCACCCTCCCTTCCAAGATGCCAGTGAATACTTTGCCTGGTATACTAATCAATGAGATACCTCGATAGTTGTTGCAATCCTTCCTGTTCCCTTGCTTATAGATAGGTGCAATTACTGCTTTTGTCCAATCTGAAGGTACCTTACCAACACTCCACGCTAATTTTACTACTCTATGAAGCCATTGCATACCTGCCTTCCCACTATACTTCACCATTTCAGGTCTAATTTCATCTATTCCTGCTGCCTTATGACAATGGAGTTTATTTACTATCCTTTCCACTTCCTCTAGCATAATTTCACCAACATAATTTTCCTCCTCCCCATGAGCTTTGTCGTTTGCAACACCACCATGATGATTTCCTTTTACATTGAGAAGATGTTCAAAATATTCCCTCCACCTCTCCAGTGATTCCCTGGGATCTATTTTGAGTTCACCTGAATTACTCAAAACACTGTTCATTTCCTGTTTCCCTCCCTTCCTAAGATTCTTTATTACTGTCCAGAAAGGTTTCCCTGCTGCTTGACCTAGCCTTTCCAGGTTATTACCAAAATCTTCCCATGACTTCTTTTTGGATTCAACAACTATTTGTTTCGCTCTGTTTCTTTCATCTACGTACAAATCCCTGTCTGCCTCTGCCCTTGTTTGGAGCCATTTCTGATAAGCCTTCTTTTTACGTTTACAGGCTGCTCTCACTTCATCATTCCACCAAGATGTTCGCCTTTTCCCATCTTTACACACAGTTGTTCCTAGGCATTCCTTGCTGTTTCTACTACAGCATCCCTGTATGCCACCCATTCACTTTCTATATCCTGAACCTGCTTACTGTCTACTGTTCGAAACTTCTCACTAATCATATCCATGTACTTCTGTCTAATTTCCTCGTCCTGGAGATTTTCTACCCTTATTCGTTTGCAGACAGATGTCACTTTCTCTACCCTAGGCCTAGAGATACTTAGTTCACTACAGATCAGATAGTGGTCTGTATCATCGAAAAATCAGCGAAACATTCGTACATTCCTAACAGATTTCCTGAATTCGAAGTCTGTTAAGATATAGTCTATTATGGATCTGGTGCCCCTAGCCTCCCATGTGTAGCGGTGAATAGCCTTATACTTGAAGAATGTATTCGTAACAGCTAAACCCATACTAGCACAGAAGTCCAGCAAACGCTTCCCATTCCCATTAGCTTCCATATCTTCCCCACATTTACCAATCACCCTTTCGTATCCTTCAGTTCTATTTCCAACTCTCGCATTGAAATCGCCCTTGAGCACTATTCTATCCTTGCTGTTGACCCTGACCACGATTTCACTCAATGCTTCATAAAACTTGTCAACTTCATCCTCATCTGCACCCTCACATGGTGAATACACGGACACAATTCTTGTCCTAAATCCTCCCACTGACAAATCTACCCACATCATTCGCTCATTTATGTGCCTAACAGAAACTATGTTGCGTGCAATAGTATTCCTGATAAAGAGCCCTACCCCATACTCTGCCCTTCCCTTTCTAACACCCGTCAAGTACACTTTATAATCTCCTATCTCTTCCTCGTTATCTCCCCTTACCCGAATATCACTTACTCCTAGCACATCCAGATGCATCCTCTTTGCTGACTCAGCCAGTTCTACCTTCTTTCTTCCATAAGCCCCATTAATATTGATAGCTCCCCATCGAATTCCATTCCGTTCGCCAAGTTGTTTCCAAGGAGTCCCTCGCCTGTCAAATGGGAGTGGGACTCCATTACTCCCATAGGTCCGAGGCTTGCTTAAAGTGTTCTGAGCTCGGTAAATTCATGAAGCAGGATGCTGCCCTACTTGCACATAGTCCAAGTGAGGATCTCTCCTCTAACGGGTTATGGACCACCGGTGAATTGTATAGTCCTAGCCGCCTGAGCACAAGGAGGGCCAGGACTCAGAATACGTCCGAGATGCCCACTCCCATTCCATAGCAACTGGTATCCCAACTCTCAGGACCACTTACTAGGCCACTCAGCCGTTGCCCATGGTTCACGAACTAGGACGTGACTACAGTAACCCACAAACATGAACCACCTGCAGATATTGTGCCCTACTGCACTTTAGAGTTCCGTCCAGGCGAAGGCCGGTCTCGAACCCAGAGTACAGTAGTGAACGAACTCTCACGGACGTGAGCTGGTGCACATAGTCTTACCTGAACACAGTCCTCTTCATTCAGCCGGTACAGCGCTCTTCTCAGGGATAACATGGGTATAACGGGGCCACATAAAGATAAAATACTAGGACATGTGCCTACTCAGGTAAGAATTCGCTAAATCAAAATAAAATAAAAAAAATCTAACAGAAAACTCGCTGCATTCATAGTTTAACAAATAGGGATTTATTACACAAAATTGAATTATTTACAAATAAAAGATCATTTCAATATAATATGGTCAAATGACGCTGAGCTGATGACTACCAGTTCACTGCCTTCACGAACTGCAGTACTGCAACAAGCATGTTACAATAGGGTAAGTAACGAAGTTTAGAAAGATGGGTATCTGCTTGATTACACAAAATAATGATTCCCCTAAAAATATACAATGCCTCGCGTCGTCGAACCCCGGTGCAAACAAAAATCACCACCAAATTTACAATGACCTGACTTGGTCACGAACCCTAGTCCTATGACAGGTAAGGTGTCCAAGATACCTATGCAAACAATATGAAAGAATCCAATCAACCCATCCAAGGGTGTCAGTATAAAACGGGCCAGTGTTAAAATATTACGTAAAACAAATAGGACATAAAAAGATCACTCCCTGCTTTCAAAACATGAAGGTCGTTTCTTCCCCAGGCACCCTTGACAAGCTGCAGACGACAATAACCAACTCACTAGCCTGTGACGTCAAGCTCAACGACCTCCACCCTCTTCACTTTGCTTGCGGCAGCCCCTAATTTATGAGCACAAATGGTCGACAGGCTAAATTCTTGCCTTTCAAAAGAACACTTCACGTAGTCAGCTGCTAAAGCCCTCATTTAAATATACCTGGGCTATCTGCCCCTGTCTCAATACCTCCAGCGATATAACTCATCTTATTTCCGCCTCTCATGGGCTCAACCTTGATACGACAAAGACACAAATCAATATGCGATAAACACATGGCCATACTAGGCCTCTCCAATACGTACTCTCAACTGCGCTGGGCTCTCTCATATCAATCGCTAATCTTATTTCGGCCTCTCATGGGCTCATATCTCTCAATATTCGGACTCGCTCGCTCTATTAGTGAATCTGGGTGAATTACTGGTCATGTCTTGGTCACCACAACACATATCTACGTCTGCAGAAACAAATGCCTAAATGCGATCAAATAAAAGTACCTATCTGTAGACTAACCTCCTATGCCCAAATGAGTTCAATCAGACCCTTACAAAAACACGTACTTTAAAATAACGCAATTACAATGAACCATAACTTCGCTAACAAGGACTATACAAATAACATCTACCTTAAAGTACGGGGTTCGAGTTTGAGGCCTAGCTCTATATTACAAGGGAACTTCTCCTATTACCACAAATCAGTTGACTGACGGCCCCCATATTCCTATCTAAATTTAAATGACATGCTTGAAACAGAATTGGAAAGCTCTGACCTTAATTTAGAAGACATAGCGGAGCGGCCATCCCTGTGGACCACTGGATCTACCACATTCTGATAGACTGCCGAGCTTGCATCAGGTACTGTTGACCACTTGGAGACATTCTTGCTGGTGTGGTGTCTTCGTACAGCTCCCTCTGTAGTCGGAAGGTGTCCTCTTCGATGTTGTGCTGGTCAGGTGCTCCCAACGTTCCTGGATCGATGCCCGTTGTTGTGTTGGCTTCAGCTCCTGGTTGTGGCTTCTTTGCAATGATGCTGTCAGACACTCGTTCTGACTTGATGCTGGGGTAACTGAAAATAAATTCATATATTACAGACTGTCCAAACTCGATGCCTGTCTTCACTGTTAGCGTGTCTCACACGTCACACTGACCAAGTCTCGTTCAGAGTTTTAACCTGGTACACAATCGTTTCTTCACTACTCTCAGTCACTGTTCTATCACCCTATCACATGGACAACATATAGTTTTAGAATTCCTAACCTGAGCCAATAATAATTCTAGCATTTCGTCTGCAATCCCTTGACCTCACAGAAATATGGAGCTACTAGTTCATTAGTCTCTTATAAGCAGTACCTCATCTCCCCATAGCATAACCTCATAGGTAAAATCTTCAATTCATCTGGATATTCAAGTTGATTACTTACATCTTTGCAGAAATAGCAGTACAGGTAGTCGGTGTAGCTTGAAGACAAAGCGTTGTTCTCAGGACCAACACGGAGTATGACGATTCGTTCCCGCAGCCTCTCGTTCCAAGAATGACTCTGATATGCCCTGGCGGCCTTAATTTATAATTCCGGGTAGCGTCATCAAGCCACTTGGCTGCGTGCAATCTTAGCGTGCCCGGGAAACTTTCCCGCATTAATTATATCATGGGCTCAAATTAACGAATGCATTAACTAATGCAGCCCTAATGCCTATCAAAATAAAGCGGAAATAATACAGGTTGCAATTCTTGTCTCAAATCCAATGCAACTCTTCTGTAACCACAGATATTAATTTATTTCATTCTTCCCTCCTAGAATAAGTTTAGCCGCGAACTGGAAAGCGTCCCCAAACTTCATCAAGAGGCTTGGCTTGGGACATAACTTCTTTTAATAAGTTCTGGAGATTTCTCATAATGATGCTCGCGCTCACTTCACATAAGAACGCTTCTTCTGGACCCCTTTATGACATATACTGTAAGACATCGGCTTCGTGGGTGGCCTAGTATGATTCCAATATCCAATCCTCAAATTAATACAATTGCTCCAATGAACAGAATGGTTCAATATATATATATATATATAGAGTCATGTACCAGTGCACTAAAACGCAGCTTGAGGAAGATATTTTCAAATGTGATATTGCACTAACTTCCAGCATTATTTATTTTCAATTTGGACGGCTATGCAAAACCACGCTGCACTTCCAAGATTCTGATGAGCTCCGAAATGCAAATAGCATAGCTGTAACGACTTATTTGTGGACTTCAACAGGAACCGACGACTGCTTAAATATCACTGTTCGCTTTGTAGACCAGAACTGCAATCTATACTTTGAAGCGATAACGTGTGAACAAGTGAGACACACAGGTGATATTATTGCTAATTCCTTGAAGGAGACATTAAAAACTTGAGCTTTGATGGATAAAATAGTGGCTAAAATTCATCTAAATGGTCGTAATGTAGTAAGTGCCATGATTTTGGGAAAATTTGCAGTGTGTAGCTCATACACCACAACTTGTCCTGAAAGAGGGGCTCTTCGGTTTAAAGAATATTGAAAATCTCATTACATTGTGTGTAAAGTTAGTAGGAAGTTTTAATCATTCCTCAAAATCCACAAAGATTATCATAGCTGCACAGAATCATATTTCTCTACCACAACACTGCCTGATTCAAGATAAACCTACACGCTGGAATTTAACTCTTCGTGCGCTAAAAAAAAGACTTCAAGTTAAAAAAAAAGAAACATTATATTCCTACATGCCGATCTCATCCTTCCAGTAGATTATACAGCATCGCAATGGGAACATACTGATTTACTGTCCGGCTCCAAGGCTAATGGCCTTTGGCCCAACGGGTCCCGGCTTCGATTACCGGCCGCTTCGAGGATTTTAACCTTCATTGGATAATTAAAATGACTCGAGGGTTTGGATGCGTGTGCAGTCTTCAGCACTAGAATTCAATGTGGACGTATATGAAAAAACTACACTCCACTTACAAAATAACGTAGTTCTGAATGTGACCAATGACAGACTCTAAGTAAACAATGCTGGGTTCCTTTTAACCTATCAGTCACAAGCAAGGAAACACAGACGCGCCCATACGGCGCCTGTACTGCCTCAGCTCGAAAGACCTGCACCAGGCCTCTTTGGAGGCCACACGCCATTATTACTGATGTACTAGTAAATGCATTAAACATGTTTGATCAAGCAACTTTCGCTCTAAATTCTTCTTCAGTGACAGTGTCCGAAGCAATCCCCATTGTGAACAGTATCACATCACATCTTTAGAAGACATCACACAGTGGATCATGAATTGTGACAGTAAGACAGTCATTTCTGAATGCATGTACGGTGCAGAGATATTAAAGAGAACGAAATACGTTCCATCGCAACGCTGTTGGATCCCCACTCAAAAGGACGAGTTTTCTCAGTTCAAGTGCTCTCACTGCTGCTACAGACAAACTGATGCAACTTGCTAATCAAAAGGAGGATCCTGAATCTACATCTCAAGATATAAGCTTGTAACTCCATTTTAATGTGTTGTATATTCCAATATTTGGTGAAATTAGAACTTGCTTTTAAATACTCGCTAAAATTTGTGAAGATTTTTCAAACTATATCAGATGACCCATTCTCTGGAGCCAGCAAAATTCCCTGGTATGTGGTTCTTTTATGGCACCATTATGCAAGAAAATCATATAAAATATTCATTGTATCATAATTTATAACTTTCATTTCCGTGTTGACATTTGACTTATGTGACAGGAAACAGTCGAGAGATGTTCCACCATTAAACACTTTATACAATCTGTATAATTTATGCTTTTAATAAATGAAGATTAGTTTCGATTATTTTGGAATCATCATCAGTTCAAAGAAATGCATAAATCAGAAAAGGTAACAGGACTAACACATTTTACATGGAATATGCCTTAAAAATAAACTTGAAGTAGAACACTATTAAGTTACTCTTTTATCAATTAGGTAATATTGTATCTAGAAATGTGTATTTTCCTACTTTATTTCAAGTATCGGATTATCGAGTATATAGAGAAAAACATATGATGGTTTCAACCATCTCTAGTTATTAGTACAGTAGAAGGGCGAATAAGACGTTGATCTTTCCAGTGCCATGCGTGCTCCATGGAAGAGAGCTGCTGCTACAGGTGCATTAATGTTTTGGACAGATTACCACCCTCTTGATCCAGGAATAGCAATTCAACATCATTTTGGTCATTTCAACTGTTAACATTCCCCCACACCCTGCGGTTGGGGGACGCAGACGAAGAATACACCCAGGTATCACCTGCCTGTCGTAAGAGACGACTTAAAGGGATGATTTGAATTAGAACCATGAAGCTACTCGTGATTAGTACTACCATGCAGGGAACACCATGAGTCGCCTTTGCTTGCAAGTAGTACCACTGCCGGGCAGAGTAGCTCAGACGGTTGAGGCGCTGGGCCTTCTGGCCCCAACTTGGCAGGTTCGGACCTGGCTCAGTCCGGTGGTATTTGAAGGTGCTCAAATACGTCAGCCTCGTGTCGGTAGATTTACTGGCACGTAAATAAAACTCCTGCGGGACAAATTCCGGCACCTCGGCGTCTCTGGAAACCGTAAAATTAGTTAGTGGGACGTAAAGCAAATAACATAATCAGTAGTAGTACCACTATATTAGGTACACAATAGGTTTGTGATTAGTAGCAGTAGAGAGTGGCTCACTGTGGGTTTTCGGTACCTATGATTAGTACCACTATATGCGGAACACCACCTGTTGTGCCTGTGGCTGTGATTAGTACCTTTATGTGAGAATACCTCGGATCTGGGCGTTGCCTGTGTTTTTGCTATTTGCTTTACGTCGCACCTACACAGATGGGTCTTATGGCGACGATGGGATAGGAAAGGCGTAGGAATGGGAAGGAAGCGGCCGTGGCCTTAATTAATGTACAACCCCAGCATTTGCCTGGTGTGAAAATGGGAAACCACGGGAAACGATTTTTAGGGCTGCCGACAGTGGTGTTCGAACCCACTATCTCCCGGATGCAAGCTCACAGCTGCGCGCCTCTGCAAGGCTAGTTTTTACGAGGCTAGTTCACTTGCCGTAACTACTTGCCGCAAGTCAAGGAACCAGGCAATCGTATTTGCATGGGGCTAGTGGAGTCGGACATAGTTGCCGGCTAGTTCAAACCACACATCGTTCTATATTGTCTACATTCACCCAGATCGAGGAAGATACAAGTTTATTGCTGTGGTTTCGATGCAGATGTGTGATATTGATGAAGCTATTTATGCTTCTGTAGCAGTCTTAAGTGAGAAACGTAGAAAAATAGTGAAGAAAAAGTGTCGAAAACGACCGCCATGAAGATATTGGATTGCTCGCAGAGAATCTCATGGTGCATCAAATTGTATGCTTCGAGAAATATCAAATGAAGACCCTCACGAATACTGAAGGCAACATAGACTGGGTGTAGATACATTTCAGAACGTGCTGCTCATGATCGAACCTATTATAACCAAACAGGATAAAATTGTGGAATATGCAATTCCAGCAAGAACGAAGCTTGAAGTTACTCTTTGATACCTTCCCAGTGGAGAAAGCTTCTCCTGTCTTGCATTACTATTTAGAATACCACCATGTACAATATCAAGATATTTTACCAGAAGCTCTGCAGTCAGTAATCATTGCATTCCTCAGGAAGGCGTCTACTCTTTTAAATCATATCAGTTTGGAATAATAATTAAGATCTAGACCAGCTCTACTTCTTTTAGACTTCCGTATATTGAGTAATTTTTGGCCATAAACTGTACTGTCATACAAATATTCACGATTTACTTTGCATATCCCCAGTACCACATTCTAAAACTAGTTTCTTCCAGTCTTGTTCTTCACATACTGGCCGCCATCTTAGTCAAACACCTGACTCTCCCGCTCCCCTGATGTCAATTCTATTTCTCGTAATTTCCAGAACGAATTCACATTCATATAAATATGTCCCACCGGCCTAACCCGGCAGGTTGAACGAGAGCCCGTTCCCTGCTGGATGTGCGAGCACATAATCTTGGACAGAGCTGGGTCTCTGCTCCATTTACTGCAACTATTGTCCAGGTGAGGCATGGAGAGCAAATAATGTGACATATCTTCTCTTTATGGAATTCTAAATTCCCATGGAGGGAATTAGATATTTTTCCACCAATAGAGCATATCAAAAATCAGATGTATGGCTTTTCAGGCGTTTGCTCTTGAAAAGCCATACATCTGATTTTTGATATGCTCTATTGGTGGAAAAATATCTAATTCCCTCCATGGGAATTTAGAATTCCATTTGGAATCGCTAGGCGGGCATTAATTCCATTGTGGAGTTTTATCTCCCGTATGCAGTTATCAGACTGTGCCTTATAATAGGCTTCTGATAAATTTCACCTGCATACACCCCAGCATCAGTGGGTAGGGTCTGACACATCCCACTCTGACGAGTCTAGTGTCAGACCTAAGAAAAAATGCTGGTCAATAGAGCAAACGCCTGAAAAGCCATACATCTGATATCTTCTCTTCTTATTCTATTCGTCGTTGGTCACGGAGTTGGGGGAGTCATCGACTCACAGGCCACTATTTTTCATTCTGTGTCAGCGGGCTGCAGACCTTTTCAACTACTCCAGGGCTCACATTATCATTAGTACATCCGAACTATTCTCACCTTTAATGTATTAGGCAAATCCTCGTGTGTTTTGGACTCATTGCTTCATGCATCTAACAACAAATATTGCTAGATGTTATCCCCGCTGCTCGAAAATGTACACGGTATGTTATTATTGAGCCGGCCCCGTGGTGTAGGAGTAGCGTGCCTGCCTCTTACCCGGAGGCCCCGGGTTCGATTCCCGGCCAGGTCAGGGATTTTCACCTGGACCTGATGGCTGGTTCGAGGTCCACTCAGCCTACGTGATTAGAATTGAGGAGCTATCTGACGGTGAGATGGCGGCCCCGGTCTAGAAAGCCAAGAATAACAGCCGAGAGGATACGTCGTGCTGACCACACGACACCTCGTAATCTGAAGGCCTTCGGGCTGGTAGGCCAAGGCCCTTCAAGGGCTGTAGTGCCATGGGGAGGTTATATTATTATTGAAGTAAAAGTAACTATTATTATTGAACTATCACTTCCTTTAACTACATTTATCGTTGCTACTCTCTACATTCCCGGAACCCTCTGGCCTTATTATTTTCCACTGCGTATGCTAGCTATAATAACTGTTTTATTATTATTAATATTCTTGCTCTCTTAACCTGTTCTCAATTATCGAACTCAGACTTTCCCAACGACCCGTATCAAAACATTCTTTATTACTTCGATCTTTTTACGGAAGTTCTGTATATCATCAATGCAAATGTTCTGTTTCCCATTTATTTTATTATGGCATAGTCCCGTTTATTTTCATTGCAATAACCAAAATGTCGTATGTTCCAAAGGCACTCATATTGCTCATAGATATTACTACAATCACACTGATCTGCATTTTAGGGAAGTCGCCCAGGTGGCAGATTCCCTACCTGTTGTTTTCCTACCTTTTTCGTAAATGATTGCAAAGACATTTTTTGAACATCTCCCTTGATAAGTTATTCCAATCCCTAGCCCCTCTTTCTATAACCGAATATTTGCGCTAATTTTTTCTCTTGAATTCCAACTTTATCTTCATATTGTGATCTTTCCTACTTTTAAAGACACCACTCAAACTTATTCGTCTACTAATGTCATTCCACGCCATCTCCCCATTGACAGTTCGGAACATACTATTTAGTCGAGCAGCTCGTCTCCTTTCTCCCAAGTCTTCCCAGACCAAACTTTGCAACATTTGTGTAACGGTACTCTTTTGTCGGAAATCACCCAGAACAAATCAAGCTGCTTTTCTTTGGATTTTTTTCCAGTTCTTGAATCAATTAATATGAAGAAATCTTACCATTTCATCACAATTCCACTTCGATGACAACTCGGTTCTTTCTATGCTACCCAGTGAATGAGTTATTCTGTATTTGCACGTGGCAAAGCTTGTCACGTGACCGGTAAGTGGACTGTACAGTAGCCGGGAGTTCAACTCCACTTGCCATTAGCCGGGTAAGCTGGAGTCTGACTAGCGACTATGTTTGCATTGGATAAGTTCTCAAGCCGCTAGAACTTGCAGCTCGTAAAGTAGCTCCGTGAAAACGCCCCTTAACCGCACAGCCAACTCGCCAGGTGCCTGTGATTAGTAGCACTGTATGAGCGACACCGTGGGTCTGCGTTGCCTATGATTAGTACCCACTATGTGAGGAACAACATGGGATATTTCTGGTCCCTGTGATTAGTACACGTATGTGAAGAACACCATAGGTTTGCGTTGCCTATGAGTGGCGCCATTACTTGAGAATCACCGTAGGCCTGCGTTACCTGTGCGACGTACATTACTTGTGAGTAGTGCCATAATGTGTGGAACATCGTGAGTCTACGTTAGTTTTGATTAGTACCGCTACATGAGAAATACCGGTTACGTGCCAGATGCGACCGTGCCGGATGCGACCCGGCCATTATCGTACCAATAGCGACCGAGCGGAAAAGCATCGTGCCGCATGCGACCCATCAATCACTTACAATTGATCTGCATTAAGGGCTGTCACCAAGTGGCAGATTGCTTATAAGCAGCTAACATGGTCTTTTCGAAAATAAAGGTCTGACACCGTTGTTAGCAGGTTCGAGTGCCGTTGGTCGAAAGAAAAATATAATAATGTTGCTGGCTTTACGTCCTAGTAACTACTTTTATGGTTTAAGGAGACACCGAGGTGCCGGAATGTAGTCCCACAGGTCTTATTTTACGTGCCAGTAAATCCACCGACACAAAGCTGACGTATTTGAGCACGTTCAAATACCACCGGACTGAGCCAGGATCGAACCTGCCAAGTTGGAGTCGGAAGACCAGCATCTCATCCGTCTGAGCCGTCTGAGCCACTTAGCCTGGATGAAAAACAAAATCACCATCAGAATGTTGGCCGGCAGGGTAGGAAAGTTGGTGGTAGACAGTTTCTAATCACTAGATTGCATGCCAAAAGCAGTGATTCAAATCCAAACCTTTTCGCAGTGTTCAAATGGAGTGAGGGGATATGATGCTGTTGATGGTGATTCGGCCGTCGGATGGCGACGTAAAGCATTGAGCAGACCCCTTGGTATTATTCGAGAGGAGTAGACTACGTGCCGAAACCGGGTTTCATCTCTCCCTACTTCATTATCATAATACCACATCCAGACGCGCAGGCCGCTCAAGGGGGTCAGGTAGAACGACCTGCACCAGGCAAGCCGAACACATCCTCGGACACTCCTGGTACTAATAGGACACGATAAGTAAGTGGGCCTAAGTCGTAAATCATTTCAGAGAATTAGGATACTTTTTTTGCTAGTGGTATTACGTCGCACCGACACAGACTGGTCTTAAGACGACGATGGGATAGGAAAGGGATAGGAATGGGAAGGAAGCGGCCCTGGACTTAATTAAAGTTCAGCCCCAGCATTTGCCTGGTGTGAAAATGGGAAACCACGGAAAACCATCTTCAGGGCTGCCGACAGTGGGATTCGAGCCCACTGTCTCCAGGATGCAAGCTCAGGGCCGCGCGCCTCTAACCGCATGACCAACTAGCCCGGTGGGAAAAGACGTAAACGCATCACCATATTTCGTATTGTCAAACGAGTTTCCCCCAGAAGTGTTATGTTAAGTAAGGGCAGTAGCTGTTTTTAGGACTTACTGAAATGGCATTGCACTTCGTTTAGCTTACCTTATCTTGGGTGATGACACAACTTGTCAAATCACAATTTGCTTGTCAACGCCGGTCGCATCCGGCACGGTTACAGATTATGCGGTCACTAGTGGCACGGGTCGCATGCGGCACGGTCGCATCTGGCACGCCACCAGAAAGACCATGGTTCTACTTTACTAGCGATACGCACCATTATGGGAGCCGTTGACCTGGATTTTGGACCCCTTTAGACAACAACAAAAAAGCAAAGTCACCTCCGTACAGGCCATGAAGGCCCTTGGAGGAGTGGAAGGTAAAGGCTTCCACCATTGTTAACCTCGGCACGTGATGGGGTAGAGTGATTAGCTCTACGCCCGGCCGCCTTTGCCCCCAGGAATTAATCTGGTACTCATTTTTGGTGTAGGCTGAGTGAACCTCAGGGCCATATGCACCTCCGGAAGTGGAAATCTCGCTTCTTAAATTTTACGACTTCCTGACGGGGATTCGAACCCACGTCCTCCCGGGCGAACCAAGCACGCCTTTACCGCCTCGGCCAGGCAACCCCTCTTTAGACAACATGCATCATCAATTCAGGATTGTGCTTTGGAAGCAGTCCCTTGGTCAGTAGAACTGTACTATTGTTTTAAGATAGTTCATAATCATTGTTCAGCGTCCTCCTTTTCGAATTATTTGTAACTTTCAATATCGTGAGCTGAATCTGCTGATTATTTTAAATTCATCTTCATCCGTTCATTCTTCATCATCACGTTTTGAATTATGGTCAGTGGATGAAATTTGGACTTTTAGATTGTCATTACATTTCGTCTCATGTCGTACCATTAGGGGCAGATGACCTACATATTACGCCCCTTTAAACAACAAACATCACCATCATCATCGTTATCATCATCATCATCATCATCATAAGGAATAGCATTTCAACGCCGTTTTGGTGATTTCAGCTGTTAACATTCCCGCAGATATCGGGAATTACAACCCTAAGCTACTCTAGCGGAATAATCAACACATTATGGCACTAGCTTTTACATCCTGAAGTATTCTATTTACATACACAATTGTTTAGCTCTAAGATATAATCTGATCTTGTTATTGAACATGATGGAACATAATTCATCCCTTCGGTTGAGTATGTCTACACCAATGCGACATGAAGTTCAGTTCCGTTGCGTTGCGATAATGAAGTCTGGTCAGTCTCCGTAATCAAATTATTACAACTGGTCCCTGTTGACAATCCAGATGTACTGTCAGCTGTGATATGTGCCACAGATAGTGTGTGGTTTTCCATGGCCGCTCTTGAAATGAACCCGAGGATTCGCAGATGACGATTATTTTGTTAATGTAATTACTATCAATTTAATAACCAACAGGTATAACGGAACACAGCGTGCCGAACTTCACATTGACTAATTCAAACATTATTGCACACTATACGTCTCCCATCCAATATCCTCCATCATGTTTGGGAATGACCAACGGTCTCGTATATTCCCAGAATACGGTCTAATTTGAAACTTGAATGATGGTGAAACACGTGATTGTTTTCCTCCCATGGATATGAGAATAACTTTACTAATTTTTGGGAACACCGACACACAATTTGGTTCTGTACTTCTCACCTAAAAATCCTCATCACTTTCGGTTATTCGGTTGCCTTATGAGATTGCATTGCTTCTTGGTAGTGATCGTGGAAACTTTACAACCAGGTCTTCCTCTATTTACAAACAATTATGCGAATATGCAGGTCCGCAAAGTCCTGGATGGAACCTGGGGTAGCACCACCAAACGTTGTTCAATCACAGAGAAACCACAAAAACTGATAGCGGCGCTATAATGAAGCGTAGAGAAGTGAGGTAAATTCCCATTGCTTTCCTCACTGAGAAGCACACCTTTCACAGTATCCAGACGCCATAGTCGTACTCTGAATGTCATTACTCAGCACCACCCGTACTTCAACAGCTAACACGGCTGCAAATGTGGCTGAGACCTAGGAGGAAGCGACGTTTTTGTCTGTGCCATGGTATGGATGCAACAATATTGCATCTACCAAGATATAGCAGCAGACGAGGTGTGCGGAATAATAATAATAATAATAATAATAATAATAATAATAATAATAATAATAATAATAATAATAATAGCCAGGCTGAGTGCTCAGACGGTTGAGCGGTAGCTTTCTAAGCCTAAATTGACGGTTTTGATCCTGACTCAGCCCATTGGCATTTGAAGATGCTGAAATACGCTGGCTCCATGTCTTTAGATTTACCGAAACATAAAGTAGCTCCTGTGGGACAAAATTCTGACACGTCGGCTTCGGACTGTAAAACCAGGAATTTTAGCCACGTCTTTTCAATCTCTCAGATTCGGAGCTCGATGTTCATCTTAATATATGTATATTCATCTACACTCAACACTTCCAACCACCATAGAAACATGCAGTAGTGAATTCATCTCTCCACATAGGGTTGGCGTCAGGAAGGTCATACTGCCGTAAAAATGACCTTAATCCAGATGTAGTATCGATCCTAAGTAATTAGAAAATTGCTAGGAAAATAAAAAGCATTATATTACCTCAGTATCAACTTTTTCTTTTTTATTGATATGGAACATATTTTCATTTAATGTCTGACTAATGTTCTTTTCATGGACACACATCAAGGATAACAAAGGATTTTATTTCAGTTCATTATTGGAATAGTTAAACTTCTACTACTGTAGGTACTCTCTGTACATATATTTATCATCTGTTTACTGTTGCAGACGTATTTATTATGTGTTTGTTGTTGTGAGAGAATGTGTGCCATGTACTAAGGAGGAAAGCAGACGTCTTTCGGCTTGTGTGATAGTACAGACGCTACTGAATGTCCGAAACCCCCTCCAGTTCTTTATAAAGGTCCAGTCATTGCCACTCGTGGGTTTCCGCTCGTGCCACTCGGCTGTAGTCGTCACCCCGTCACTCCCTCCCCCTCTCCCCCACCTCCTTTGTGTAGTTTCCAAGCAGCGCCGGGACGCACAGCGTCGGTTCAGAGTCGTGTCAGCCGTGGCGGTGCGAGGCTGTGACCGTTTAGAAGACGACACACAATCAACAACAACCTGCCGTGAAGAAGCAAGAAGAAGAACAACATCATCTGTTTCATCCTTTTCACATAGCCATGAATTGTTCTGCCTACGGATGACCCACTTGTATTTCTGTATTATTCGTTTTTGAAACGAAACTAGTTATCATTAGAAGAAAAGATTAGTAATATCATTGTCGTTGTGCCGTGATACAAGGTTATATATCTACCCGTAATACTCATCAAATGATAAAGTGTCATATCAGTATCTTTCAAAACATTTAAAAACACTTTGACGAAGACAAAATTGTTACTGTTCTGTACATGGAAAAACTGCTCTATTATTATTATCACTATTATTCGTGTTCGTGATTTTATAAGGACATTTTCAACAAAGGACTGCTGGATATATATATTTCTGTTCTACATCCGGACTGATCAGTGAGGTGTATTGAATATTTTTGGAAAAAAGAAAATAGAAATACAGAAGAGATATTATAATATATATCATATACTTTTTAACATTTTTCTGAGTTTAAAGAGGAATAGGAGAGAGAGAGAAGAGAAAATATCAGCGTTATTTTATATAATTTTGTTGCCAAGCATTCCATAAAGAGAAAAAAAGGTACCATTTTACTATCAGATGACTAAGTGAGGGTCGTTTCTCTGAGGTGAAATTATTTTGAAAAGAGAAATCAGGTTGGAGGAGCAATTACAGAAAAGAACAGTTTTATCTGGTAATTTTCTGGTGGACAGTGTGAATGCCAGCGAGCTTGTTACCATATTTTCCTGTGACGCTTAGCGCCCGATCGCCATCAGTCCCAATGTTGGCGATGTCAACTTTGATGATGCCGGCCGCGACGATGACCACCATGACAAACCCGGGCCCAATACCGGTGCCCCAGGCAAAGTTTGAGGCCAACGGGAAGTTGCCTATCAACCACAACGCCACCGGTAATAAATCAGGTGAGGCTATCTTTCTTTAGTACAGAATGAAGTAGGGATGTTTATTGTTGCACGTGGAGTAGGCTACATCTTACATGTATGTAATTCAGTTCCGAAAATTGCACGTGTTTTAGAGAACATAGCATTTATTGATAACTAATTCCTTCATTGCTTAAATAAATAGTCCCTATCCCAGTGCAGGCAGATCAAGAGAGGACGGTGAGAAAGTTATTATAATAAAAGTGGGGTGGTTAACGGAATATGAACATGAGAACGTGACACTTGTGTTCTGATATTTTTCACGATTTAGTTAATGCATTACTTCATAGTATTTCACAGATTGAGACTTTTACATCATTGTATCCGTATTCTCAGAACAATTCTTGATTAGAATTAGTGTGACTATATTTCTTAGTGATTTCTCATTTTTTCTACTTGGTAGATTGATACGAAAGCACCTAAATATGAAAGGCTGTCTAGTGATATTTCGAAAGAATACAAATTATTATTATTATTATTATTATTATTATTATTATTATTATTATTATTATTCCATGGTAATTCTCCCGTTATCTTCAAGTTTTTCACTTCCGGCACTATTCAGCTTACAAAATTTTGCTTTCATCCAAAAGTGTAAGCAGTATAATTGTTAGCTCCTCACCATATGTTTGGTCGGTGTTTTGATCCGTCTTCTACATGTACGTTGTAGGTGGTTTTGTTGTAGTTGCATGGTACACTTTGATAAAATAACTTGGTTTTCCCCCTTCTACTTAACCATCTCTTTTGAGGGTCTCTGAACTATAGCAATTAATTTGTAGGACTGAACCCTAATATCGTTCACAAAAATTTACTGAATTGTCAGTGCACTGGAAATTCCTATGACTTCTCTAACTTTGAAGCACACTTACTTTGCACTCGTTGTTTTACTATTAATCAAGTCTTATTTAATTTGCAGTGCCTTATATTTCCATTATGTGTCTTTATAAATCATTTTTATACGTAAAGTACGGTAGATATGACCTCAACGTGTACTCAAGTTCACCATTCCTCTGTTTACAAATATCTGTCCAGGAAATACTGACGTGTATTCGCAGCACAGAATATATTTTATTTCCTTATAATAAAAATGTGTAATACATTATCGAATTATATTTGTATCAAAGCATTTATTGTTATTTAAAAAGCAAACGTGATAAATAATCACACTATAATTCATCCTCTCTCTTTGAAGTCAACCACGGCTTTCATTCTTGGTATCATTTCTTGTTTGATGTTGGAACTATTTTCTGTACCATCTTCCTAACAATATGTTTCTATTGTATTTTCCCCGTAATTTTCATCCCTGTTAATTATTAGAGAGTGGTGTAAATAATCTTAATATGCTTTTATGGTTTGCTGTCATTATGACTGATGTTTGCAAACACTCAACAGAATTATTCTGATTAAAGGGAGAGGAAGTTTGTGTATGGACATTACGCACATCCACTGAATGTATTTGTGGTGTAAAATATTTGAGTTTTTGCTCTGGACACAGCGCTCGTCGATGCACTGTGTGTTTATTCAAATCTCTGTTTGAGATTCTTCGTGCAAATGTGCCATTGTTTGTTTTTCCATAAGTATGGTCGTGTGAATAATTAGGGTAATCTTTGGCAAATAATAATGCATCCTGCACATTTCGGAAAAATAGTCCAGGCAATATCATTAGCTACATAAAGTAACTATGTATAATACGCGGAAGTTCTGGAATTTTTTAAATTATTTAATATGGTGCAAAAGTTCTGATTATTTGCTTTTAGTTTCGCTATCAATTACAAACAAAAAAATACAAACAAGCACGATGTTGTGCTGTATATTTATAAACCATGCATATTTTTTATGGATGAATATGTTTCTTTGTATACTTAATACAATTTACCCAAATTGTGCAAATCATATGAAAAATCCGAAATGATGAATCAACGTAATAATTGAATATATCCTAGAAAATAACACCTTCATTTGAAACCGAATAACGAAAATGATATGAAGCAAAGAATAACCGGAGAAGTTAATATTGATTTGCTTTCTGTTCAATTTCTCGTTAGTTTACGTGTTAATATTATGCTGGTTTCATTCAATCATTTTATTCTGTACATGTAGATAAACAATACATTTTGTTTGTTGGATTAATATTTATCATTATTTCCTTCTACTTAGAGTGTTCTATATCTCATGAACCGTTCGATGTTTGTGTATGAGAGAGTGAAAGAAAGATAAATTTGTCGCATTTCAACTCAGCCCAAATTTATTCGTTAAAACATGATAATAATATATATTCTGTATTATGACGTTCCATAAAAGTTCAAAATGTGGTGTGCTAGATTAAAATTTCGTGTCTTAAAATTCACAAGTACATTTCCCAGTATATAATTATGAGTATGGTAATAGTCTTAAAGAGTAGAGCAGAAAAATATAGTCATGTTCAATACCATTTTCTGGTTATTAATGTTATTGATAGATAACCTGTTTCCCCTCCCATACACGCCGCAATTCAACTCAACTTCCATGCTGCGATTTATACGCAGCAATGCAGGCACAGGGTAGTAAAACTCTCTCAATCCTTACTAAGGCGATATTCCTTTGTGCGAGGCTCTCGCCTGCTCAAACCTGTGCTGAATGACGCGTGCGAAAGCTTCGAGGGAACGAGATGGAAAGGTCTGCGTGAAAGCGAATACTCCTTCCCTTCGCATGCAAAGTGCATTCAACGATAGCCTGGGTGCGTCTTTGTTTGATACATCAAAATAATTGTAGTGCTTATGCAAATAAAATAACTACTCCTGGCAGGTTTAAGTGAAAACCATAAGTTTAATTCATTATCTTATAGGATATCATCAGTAATCGTAATTTTCAGAATTTACAAAATAATCTGATAACTAATAAAATGCCACATTAGAAACTGAAATGGTACGGAAACGTTCCTTATACTTATCACTTACGAAAAGAAGCAAAGAAGAGGAATTCGAGTAAGTTGTGGTGTTCTGAATTAAACTAATTAAAATTTAAAAGCACACGCATCAAGATTTAGGGCTGACATCACAAAGGACTCTCTCACAGTCAAAGTTGTATGCTTCCTACTCTACAATAATTTTATGTTGCTTCTTAATCAAGTACTCATTTTCATTACCCTATCATCGGATGCGTTGGCCGTGCGGTTAGGGGCGCGCAGCTGTGAGCTTGCATTCGGGATATAGAGGATTCGAACCCCACTGCCGGTAGCCCTCAAGATGATGTTCCGTGGTTTCCCATTTTCACACCAGACAAATGCTGCAGCTGTAACTTAATTAAGGCCACGGCCGCTTCCTTCCCACTCCTAGGCCTTCCGGTCCCATCGTCGCCATAAGACCTATCTGTATCAGTGCAACATAAAACAAATTGTAATAAATAATAATAATAAAATAATAATAATAATAATAATAATTCTCATCTCCTTAGTATATTTTTATACACCTCAATTTGCTATTGATAATTATCTAGTCCTTCAAGGATAAAGGCGTATATTACCTCCTAGTTTATAAAAAGTTTCATCTACCTTTGCTGGATATATCGGAATACCAAATTACCGGCCATACCTTATGCAAAAATACACTGTTTATCTTTCATTTCTTCCCTTTCTTGAACCCTCTAATCCTCTGTATTACCCCTTTTCTTATTTCTTTCTTTCTTTCTTTCTTTCTTTCTTTGTATTTTTCTGTTCTTACCATAGGTATCATTTTGGGGTTTTTTCTCGTAAAGCTCTCAGAAATCAAATAATGTAGATAGAATTCAGCATACTTTTTCAATATTCTGTCGTAGTAGAGAAGATTCAATCGCAGTATGAAGTAATCTTCCCCTTATGTTCGGACACATCTAGGAGCTAAACATCGCATTGACAGTAGTGTACTTGTTTATGTGTATTATAATATATAGGTTAACATATTGTAGACAAATATTACTACGTAAAAATGCTGATGTTTGTCTTGACCTCTCTTGACGAATATGAGAAGAGTATCCGGTGATGTTAGTGTGTATTTCATGTAGATTTTACCTGCCAAAGACGCCATGCAAATTATTTTCCAAGTGTTCAAAGTAAACTTGTATCATCGGCACTCTATCACATCGTAAAAATCTAAATTTCATGATAAAATATATACCTAAAACAGAATTTTATATTTTATTCCTTATTCTCGCTTTCCCCTGAAAATATTATCGTAAAAAATTACAACAGGCAAGGTATCTGGAAAAAATTGAAGATGTAATTCTTGAAACTTTCTGTCACCGTGAAAAACTGCTAAATTATAATAAATTACATAGCAGCTTAACCCAAAGGTCTTAACACTGCATCATTATGTTAATGGAATGTAATCTGAAACTAAGTGTCACTTGCTAATCGCACTATAAGAATACTGGAACAGATAATGTTTCAATTACACAACACACGTTTTCCAAATCATCTGGTAAATATTTGCTGTGACTACAGCCTCAACAAGAGATAATAATAATAATAATAATAATAATAATAATAATAATAATAATAATAATAATACGTTGTGTTGGCCGTAATTGAACTAAAATAATTACTTACTTGTTGAAATGTTGGTTGAAACCGCAACGCATCCATCACATTCATATTTACGCTACTATAATTTATAGCACCATTTTCTCCGTTGTACGTCTCAGATTTCTTTGCTTCTCCCTTTTTAAAGTGAACTGATAATTTATAATTTTATGTAGATTAGAAAAGAGAATCAGAAGTGCGAACGAGATCAATGCATTACTTGCACAACAGAATAATATTGTGAAAGGAAAATTCTGGCTTTTATCTTTGCAGAAGTGGATCATTGTATTCTCTTACGAAGCGGCGTGCGTTTTATCTGCAAACTTATTCGATATCTTCTACTTCATAAAATCACTAGTATGAACATTTACAATTTTATTACAATATTTTTTCAAATCAATGCCATTAATAATGAGGTGACAATAATATTTAAAATTTATTTCCTTTCCAGCGCAAAGTACAGTTCTTCTCTTCAAAATAAAAGTAAGGTTCAGGTTTGCTATCCAAGTTCTTTTGAAAATTAACCAGCGATGAAGCTCAGAATTTTTTTAATATGTTAGAAATGTACGAACTGTATTTCTTTGTAAGATAGTTTTCATATGTAGGCCTATCACCGTAAAACTAGGAACGTATAAACTACACCAGTTTCTGTTCGAACTACATGAATTGTGCTCCCGTGATAATATTTTTCAGGTACGACAAAAATGTCAAGATCTAATTTGAAAGTTTACAACTTGCACTGAAAATCAGTAGAAATGTTCGGCTATTACGAATTTTCTTTCAATACGGCAAAATTAGTTTTAAAAGTTATTTTTAGCCCGGATATAGGCCCTTTCTTTCATAGGAAGGATACTGGATGTACTCGTATGTTTCGAAGTATATCTAATTTTAGATTACTTCTGTCAAGATTCGTTTCTTATTTGTATAACAACATTTCTTCATTCCTTTAAATTTACAAATTCCCACATAAAATTTAAAACTGTCTGCCATTTTTAATTTGACAGTTATTAACTTTCTATTGCACAGTGATTAAAAGGGGGAATTCTTCTGGTTAATTCATTTTCTTACAAAGAAATGGTTACGCAATTCGCATTCCACTTTCATTTACTTCTCCATTGGCTCACTTTTTCAATATTTACACCCTGACTTATTTTCCGTCATAGTGAGATATGATAGAATTACAATACACTTTATAATATACTTTGTCCTAGTTAACATAATTTTGATTTTTATAAGATTTTAAATGAAATATTTAGTATACACAAATACTTAATTTAATAACTACTTAGTTACGCGATCTAATGGTAATGCACTGGGGTTTATTATTATTTATTATTATTATTATTATTATTATTACGGTGCCATCTCCTCACTTAAGGAGTCTGATTATCAGGAGAAGACTTTTTTTATTTTATGTTTCTCGTATCAGAAATAGCATATCCTGGATGTGGAGGCATTGTTGGAGGTTCCGTGACCAGAAAAATCATCTCCACCCATGTCCTAGTTTCCATTCCATCTTGCATCTAGGATCAGTCGTAATAGGCTGTATTTATCATTTCAAAGAAACGTGACCGTAGAAGGCTGCTTTTCTTATACTGAGGAACCTGAAGAGAAGACAAATTAATGTAATTTTGTAAAATCGGTGCCATGACACCCATAACGGTACATAGTAATGTACCGGATGTCTTAGGAATGTATCAAGACTGGTGTGGAGTTGTATCCCACTCGAAAACTTATCGTAGATTATATTTCTAGATATTTATATATCCCATACTATCCTCATCAGCATCTTACTAACATCGAATTTTCGAAGGCTCGAATACAAAAGTGTGTTAAAACTCTCAAGCCACTGTAGCGGATACCGAATCCCCTACCACCTTCTCGTGCGGAGTTTTACTTCTTGGGCAAGCAGTACACATTCACCAGTTGTCTGGGCTCATTTAGAGGCTATGCATATTGATTGCCACAGAAGACGTGAATCGGCTAATTGATGATTACTTCTCGGAACACCGTATGTGGTGACGCAAGTCAAGAAAATAGTGTGTTGCAGAGTGAAATGACAATTATCACGAAACAAACGCTAGAACACACTTGATAACGAGATCATATACGACGGAATGAGAAATCGTAAATATTAAAAGAAATAAGAACAATTAGCGTAATGACTATTCATTTTAAATATCTAATTTCCAGACTGGTTTCGTTAGCGGGACATTCTTTCATTCGAAATGAAGCTACGGCTGAAATTGTTCATACTTTACCCTGCATATCTTACGAGGACATTGACCATGAATGAGTTAATAAATAAAGGTAAGTCATCGTAGTTCGGTCGATATGCAACATCGGGGATACAGTTAGCTCCACCAGTTGAATGAACATCGCTTATGATCTGAACTGTATAGGACAGGGATAACATATCGACGGCCCTGTTCTAATACCACGCATCTGACAATGCTGTTCTTATGCATTGTTTTTCCTTAAGGCTTGTCACGCCTCCCAGCCACATAAGGATGTGCAGTAAAGGAAAATGGACCTTGCCGTACCCTACTGTAGGAATATGTGTTTGCGTGGCGTATTTACGCACTCCTACAGAGTAATGTATTTAAGGTTCATTTTCCTTTACACATAACGTAATGGAAATTAAATGGCGTATGGCTTTTAGTGCCGGGAGTGTCCGAGGACATGTTCTACGCAAAGGAATATGAGCACATATTCATGTTATGTGGCTGAGAGACATGACCAGTCTTGAGGAGAAATATGGAGAGGAAGAGCATTGTCAGATACGTGGTATTACAACTAGACCACCGAGCTCGATAGCTGCAGTCGCTTAAGTGCGGCCAGTATCCAGTATTCGGGAGATAGTAGGTTCTAACCCCCTGTCGGCAGCCCTGAAAATAGTTTTCCGTGGTTTCCCATTTTCACACCAGGCAAATGCTGGGGATGTACCTTAATTAAGGCCACGGCCGCTTCCTTTCCACTCCTAGCCCTTTCCTGTCCCATCGTCGCTGTAAGACCTATCTGTGTCGGTGCGACGTAAAACAACTAGCAAAAAAAAACTAGACCGTCCATATTTAATTAAAGAAAATTAACGTTTACATTCTATCAAGGACGTGAGTGTCAAAGAAATGTATTGTAGTTTTAATAACACCTCGGTAGCCTTTGAACTAAAGATGTTCTAAGCTTTTTATATTTTAATTGTCAAGATGTGTGTTTTGTTCTTTTAAATATCATTTCATATCCTAGTCCAATGTTATTGTAAACTTTGACAATCTAGGCAAACGCTTATTATGGGGAAGTGAAATAAAGTTTATTCAGAATAAGAGAAATTTTACAGCATTATCTTCATACTCTATATCTAATGTTTAGATAATAATATATTTTTTTTCTAGGTGCTTTACGTCGCACCGACACAGATAGGTCTTATGGCGACGATGGGATAGGAAAGGCCTAGGAGTTGGGAGGAAGCGGCCGTGGCCTTAATTAAGGTACAGCCCCAGCATTTGCCTGGTGTGAAAATGGGAAACCACGGAAAACCATTTTCAGGGCTGCCGATAGTGGGATTCGAACCTACTATCTCCCGGATGCAAGCTCATAGCCGCGCGCCTCTACGCGCACGGCCAACTCGCCCGCTAGATAATAATAATAATAATAATAATAATAATAATAATAATAATAATAATAATAATAATAATAATAATAATAAATACGTTCTTTTGAGCTAGTATTTCTGTGATAAAATGTGTACCTGTAATTAACTGAATTATTAAATTTAGTGAAATATGAGTGATGGCAATTTAAATGATACAATTAATATCTACCCAAGATCGCATTAATCCATATATCAGACCACAAGGTCAGTCGAACGATGGAAGTAATATTTGATAAAATGAAGCCCAGCGGGAGTTGTGGATGTCATCTGATATGCATGTTTTGGCAAAATCGTACTATCTGCAATATTAAATCAGATAAAATACAAAGAAAGGCGTAGCTTTCGATGACATGAGCACTCATTGTTTCCTGTTGAACTTATTCGATCACATCTCGTTTATTAGACAAATTCGTTCCTCAACTCAGAATATCGTCGTTGCCGGGACAAAACCTCATATGTGATAATATTTTTGGAGATACATTGAGTGGCAGCACATACATTTTGAAGAGCGAGAATGCCTCGACAATATACACACAATATTGCACCTATGATGACAGAACCTTACCAGCCAAAGTTCTAAGCTAAAATATTTCACATAGGAGTTTTTCCCGGCAGAGACGATATCTCGACTATATAAGTACCTTATTTATTATACACATTTATCAAATATCCGAAATCGACAACCAAACATAGAATAGAATACTCCCATCTCCCAGTTTCGGATAAGCAGAAACTGGGGAGGGAATAATCATTATTTTACTGTAATCCAAAATATGCTTTGATACATGCATTCTTCTCCCTTTTACGAAATTAAACATTACCATTAAACTTATTAACTATTCCAATCTAATTTCTAAATTATAGTTTTTGTTTAAAGGGTATTTATTTATTTATTTATTTATTTATTTATTTATTTATTTATTTATTTATTTATTTATTTATTTATTTATTTATTTATTTATTTATTTATTTTGTCCCAGACGTTAAAACATTTTTATTAAAACTACGAACCTCCATGGCTCAGGTGGCAGCGCACCGGCAACCCATTGCTGGATTCCGTGGTTCAAATCCCGGTCATTCCATGTGAGATTTGAGCTGTACTAATCGGAGGCGGAACAGGTTTTTCTCCGGGTACACCGATTTTCCCTGTCGTCTTTCATTCCACCCAACACTCTCCTGTAGCATTTCATTTCATCTGTCAGGCATTAATAATTGCCTCAGAGGAGTGCGACAGACTTAGGCAGCCGTCACAATTCCTATCCTCACCGATATAGAAGGGTTTTATTCATTCAATTCCTGACCTGGTTGAGTGACTGGTAACAGGCTGTGGATTTTCATTTTCATTATGGAATTAAAGCTCTTTTTACTTAATGCATGAAAAATGACCTGTGTCATTTAATGAATTTCCTGATTGGGTAATACGAACTTATATTAAATGCCATATCTTTATTATGTATGAAATATTGAGATAATGAAATGACTCCACCCTGTTCTGATAACGTTTTAGGTATCTTTTCATTATTTTTTTAAATGTATTATAGAAATGATTTGGATTATAATATACGCATAGAAGACACGTATCATGTTATAGTAAATAAATAAATAAAGTACAGTGGTTTCAGTGAAAGTGAAAAAATTTATACTTCAGAACTTTCACAGAACACAAATGTTTCTGCTGTTATTCAAACATTAGGTTAACCGTTTATAGAGGAAACACAGCGCAGGATTTATATTGCAAACACGACTGAGCCAGAGAGATTACAGGGAGTAGAAAAGACTGTATACTTAAAATTAGATACGTACATCATCAAAGCAAGTCAGTTAATCGTTAATTTGTAAACTGAGGTATCGAATCATGAAGTTCGTGCCTAAAGAAATGTAAATACTTTTGCCAAAGAGGTTTGGTATTTGACCGAGAATAATTTAGATCTGTGTAATGCACGTTCAGAGCTTCCGCGGCTCAGGCGGCTGCACGCCGGCCTCTCACCTCTGGGTTCCTTGCTTCAAATCCCGGTCACTCCATGTGAGATTTGTGCTGGACAAAGCGGAGGCAGGACAGGTTTTTCTCCGGGTAATCCGGTTTCCCTGTCATCGTTCATTCCAGCAACACTCTCCAATATAATTTCATTCCATTAATCATTCATTAATCATTGCCCCAGAGGAGTGCGACCGGCTTCGGCAGCCGGCACAATTCCCATCCTCTCCGTTAGAACGGGGCTTCATTCATTCCATTTCTGACACGGTCAAATGACTGGAAACAGGCTGTGGATTTACAATGCACGTTCAATGATGATATGTTAATTTAGAGATGCCCCGAATACTGTTTTGTGGCTCTACACACCTAACTTGGTATACAAGTATCACACATACGGTACTGGTATTGCAGTGCAGTTAATTGAGCATAAAAAGTGGAATATATGTTGTAGAAAAGAGATACATACTGTGTTTGCCAGGTGATTTTCTTCTTCTGTGTAATATATATCGTGAAGGTCCTTACTGCTACAGTCGGAATAACATTTTATATTATACATGAAGTGAAGTATAGTGATAAATTTGCTGTTTGAAATTCAAGTCTCAGATGACATGAATTTAAAGTTAGTTGTATCATTAAGTTAAAATTAATAAATGACGAAGTTTGACCTGGCTATAACTTATAACATTTGAAGCTAACAGTAATAAAAAATGTTATGGTGGGCTCAAAAATGAATTTTAAACGAATAAGGTCGGTAAGACTGCAATCTTGGGGTACTTATTATATTCAACTTTCAGATTCGCAAAATATTCTCAATTAAAGAACTTAATGCCTCTAATATTGTCCCACTCAGTACAGATATGCGTATTCCGATGGATTAATGCTCATAATAATGAAGCCAAGAAAACAGAAAAAAATACTTCCACTGGAAACAATTCAAATAGTAACAGTGAGAATGTCAGACAACGGAGACTTATATGGACAAGAATATGATGTTATCTTGTTCAATTAGTACTTTTTTGCGCAGTTGTATGTAGAATGTTTAATGATAGGCACGGTTATTTTTATAAATATAAAACTGACAATGCGTCTTCGTGAACCACAGCTAAACGAAATCCACGCATTTTCGCTGAAATTTCAAGGCAATTTTGACCATTCCATTTAATTTTTCAGCGGTGCATGCTCACAAAATGCATGTTTTAGGAGAATAGAACCGACAAAACTGACGTATACATTCAGTCTAAAATAATGAAATACATGCTCATTTACTGTTAGGATATCACAGAGATTTCGTTCAATATTTTACCGTTCAATAATTCATTTCATATTAGTAAGTGTACTTTGGTAAGTTTTTAGGTAAGTAATACTGTTCTCCTCTGAAATGCATTCCTAAGTACATTGCCTGAAGAAGAAATGTTGTACCAAGCTCGATAGCTGCAGTCGCTTAAGTGTGGCCAGTATACAGTATTCGGGAGATAGTAGGTTTGAACCTCACTGTCGGCAGCCCTAAAGGTGGTTTTCCGTGGTTTCCCATTTTCATATCAGGAAAATGCTGGGGCTGTACCTTAATTAAGGCCACGGCCGCTTCCTTCCCACGCCTGGCCCTTTCCTGCCTCATCGTCGCCATAAGACCTATGTGTGTCGGTGCGACGTAAAGTCAATAGAAATATTGTATTAAAACTACACGGTGTATCTAAGTTACACCGTTAAAAATCAGGGGTGCTCTTCGTGTTATGTGAAGAGAAAATGAGGTTACTCTGTCACTTCCGGGAGCGCTATTCAAATCGACAAACTCTCCGTATTTGCTGTTGCGGAGTGCATGCCGCTTCCCGCTGTTGTGCGTCGGGGAAGGGAGGGGAAGTGGGGTGGTAATGCTCTCTTTTGTTCCTCGGGAGTTCTTTTACGTGCCAGTAAATCTACTGACACGAGGCTGACGTATTTGAACACCTTGAAATACCACCGGACTGAACCTGGAACGAACCTCCCAAGTTAGTTCAGAAGGCCAGCGCCTTAACCGTCTGAGCCACTCAGCCCTGCAAAGAGAATATTACCATCTTCGTTGGTATCTGCTATGTATATAAATATCGTATTATTTTACGCATTTGATAAAAAAATAAAGCTAATTGAACTTCGGGAAGTTTGATGATTTCGACACGATTGAGTTGTTTCATCTAAAATAAAAGTATTCAACAACAAGGTTGAATATTAGTTCCTTTTACATTTCCTTATACAAACGTAAGTATATATACCTATTAATGTATTAAAATAGAGCATTTTGAAATTTATTTCTATTTTAGAACATGAATATATAAATAATTGTATGTTGCTGAGGTATATTTCTTATTATGTATTTAGGAACATAGCTGATAATAATTTTATGTTCACCATTACAAATATAATAAAATTAAACCCCCTCTTATAATATTGTTTGCAACAAAAATATATCTAAAATTAGTTCATAAATAGGCTGCTAACACATGAAAATTAGAGAAAGACAGGCATGCACTTACAATGGTGGAAGTCCCTACTATTTTCACATGTAATTTCTATAAGGACACAATGTACATAATATTATCAAATACGTATCCATTAATACATATACAAATACAGATCTGGTGATAGTTCAGGAATTTTCGGATGTATAGAAACAAATATTGGAACGAGCGAGCGCTTTTATTTTAGAATATAAATAGTTCAATAAGTATTGCTGTTGTTAAATTATGGTGTAAATATTCTAAATATGTTCATTTTCCCTACATAGAACATTTATTACATGAATCAGTTGCATAATTATATTTATATGAAGCGTTCATATAATTCAACATTAATTATTCTGAACCTATAATTTCAGTACAAAATAAAACCGCCTCCGTAAATGAGTCGTCTGCTCCTCACATTGTTGTCAAAATGATAGTAATCTGCGTGAGTAAATTTCTTCAAATGTCGAAAATTTATTTTAACACACAATTTAGAAATTCAGAATCCCTCAACACTAGCAGTTGGGAAACACATTATTATTATTATTATTATTATTATTATTATTATTATTATTATTATTATTATTATTATTATTATTATTAATTCATGCTATTATTTTCAGTAAAATTAACGGTAATTCATTATGAATAAATATATTACGCGAATTTGAGACTATGTTTCCTAATGTCATGTTAACTACATTTAGTTCGTTGTATTTAATTATGTTCGTTAGCAATACCAGAAATATTTCGCACCAGAATGCAGAAGAATTCAATTTGTTGAAGTTAAAAGCTGTGATTTTATGATACTTGAAAAACTGAGAAGTTAGTTGAATAGTGATATTGTATAACGTGAAGAATGCTGCCGAATACTGTACAACGGGAAACTAGTTCTCTGGAACTTTTTGTGGGTTTGTATCTATTTCGAACGTTCAAATACATTTTAAGTAGATACAAAGAAATTCCTGTTATGAGAAAATATTAGGTTTTACAGTGCAGAGCATAAATTATAAGTGACTAAATATCGCAAACAACACTACAATAAACAATATACTTGCTGAAGTTAATTTGCATACATTGTGAATTACATTAATTCAGACATGGTATATCTGCGTCTTCTTAATTATCTGTAGATTTAGTGATGATATAATTTTGTGGAAAATGGTATTGAAATTTGGTGTCCAATTTTCAGCAAATTCGAAACAATAAGAACGATTATTCTGCTTAAAGGATTTCATGTTATTATCTGAAATATGTTTATACACGTGAATCAGATACGGTTGCGTAAATTAGTGCAAAAATGGTATCTGTAAATACTAATTCGTACAAACTCATGCATCGAAAAGTAACCTGTATATCCTCAGCTGCCTGTACATAAGTGACTATATTGTCTTAAGTAAATTATTTTCATCACTTGATAGTATTCTAGAAATCCAATAAGCGTTTACGAACCGTACAGGTTATAGAAATACATTAAACCCCCAAATATTTGTGTGTTGGTTATTGGTTTACGGGTTTTATGGTGTAGATTATTTTCTCACTCTTTTGACCTAGGCTTTTTAAAAGTTAGATTTGTAGATTTTATGGCAGCAAACATCCACACCGGGTTACAATAGAGTACCATATGCATTGTTACCAGTCTAGCGTCTCTGAAAATTGAATTCATCTTAGTTTTCTGTTATTAATCCATCTTAACAGTCTGCAATTTTATCTCATCATAGCAAAGTAATGTAACAGATCTGTTTAACAATATATAAAAATTGAAACTTACAGAAAATTCTCGTTAAGGGAGAAGATGACAATAGTGAGCGCGGTATGATTGAGAAATAGCTTCGCGTTCATATGATACGTTGTTTGATAATCAAAGAAACATTATACTTTAATTGTTCACAATGTATTGTTCATTAAATTGTATCAGTATTTTTCGACTTACATGTGCTCCTTTCCATTAGGCCAAAAAACAAGTAGTCAGTCAGTCTTGAAGTCTATTTATGTAATGTATGAATTTTCAATATATTAATAAAACCGCTTTTTATCGCTTCATTTATAAAAGTTTATAACCATGTCATCGTCACTATTTTATATTTAGCTACATCATAACGATTCAACCTGAAATACGTCGAAACAAATGGCACGACTGCTTTTAGAATAACCGATTTTGTTAGGGTCATATCATTGTGGAGGGAGACAGTATCGGGACCGTGAACTTCTCCTCCGTCCATCCAAGACTCTTGTAAGTCTAGTTTGTGAAACATCTCCCGATAAGCACTCTTCAGTTTGGCACTGGGATTCTTTTTATGCGGCGGCCGCGAGTCGTCAACCGTTCGGACCGGTCGGCGTTGGAGTCTCTAAGTTTTCTTCTGACGCGCGACTCTTCTCAGCCACTTCTCTTTTTCATAAGAGGTGGCATATGTTTCATATGGACAGACACTATTTATAGTCATGATGTTCTCTGAATTTTTTTATGTAATTGCACACCTTAAGACAAATTTTATAATTTAATATAAGGTCTTCATATTTATAGAAAAGATAAAAAGTTACTGGACGTTTTGTAATGCAATTAGCTGTCATTTATTGCGGATAAACTTTTGGACATGTAATTTGAAATTTTCTTATATTTCTTTATCTACGTGAAATTACTGGTGACCGTAAGCATCCAAAAGACAGTGGAACATCATTATCTCAAATCACCTCGGGAGCTAAATTTTATTTTGAGTTAACGAAATTTCGAGACACAGAGAAATTTGAGTTACAGAGTACTTTTCCTTCAAGGGACGAAATGTTTGCTTAGAGAAATCGAGAAATTCGTGTAACCGAATTTCGAGTAATAGATAAATATACACGTGAATAATAGGACAAGCGGCCGGGAAATTTAAGTTACTTCGAGATACTGAAATTCGAGTAGTTGAGGTTTGAGATGTCGAGGTTTGACTGTACTATAACAAATGTATAAATTTATAGCAAACAACAATCTGCCGCACATTGCGTTAACACGAGGATCAACGTAAATTAAATTTCAGTATCGTGATTGATGCCTTCAGTGTTGTGAGGGCAGCTCAGTGGATTAAACCTGTGTTGATCCTGAGTCTGTTGCAGAAGTCTACAAAGAAACGTAATCTCGCCTCTGGCTCCGACCATAATTCCCAAAACTTGTAGGTTCTTGAAGTGATATTTATTATGACAGTAGGAGATACACAAACCTTATTATTTTTGTCGACGTCCACTAGCTGTGTCGCATCAGTCTCGAATTTAGTGATGTTTCTCATACTCATTAACTGCATTTATTTCATACATTGCCTGTACATTGTGTATTCACGCAATACTTAATATATTCTAATCCTGTTTATTCATTAGCTTTTCATTTTTGATCATGGATCATATAAATATGTTTAATGATTTATTTATTTGTCTCGAATGTTTCTGCGTTTTCTTTCGTCAAAGTGAAACCAAATTTATGCGCGTACCAGAAATTATTTGTGAATAAATATGTTCACTATTTTTCTATGCAAGTCCACATGCAAGGCTAATTTAAACTTGTATACATACACAATGGGAATATATAGCGCTAACAAGTCATTCGAGTTCTCACTGAAGTTACCGATCGATTTTCCGTACAAGGTATTCTGTCGAAGCCGAAAACCAGATCGAACTCTAAAGAAATAATGTAAAGGGATTGCCAAGCGGTACTTTATCATCTTCCTGGAATTGACTACTACATGTACTGTCTTCCGTAATATTGGTAGAATAAAATCTTTTTTGTGTTCAATAGTTCTCCCCTTTTCTAATGAAAGTTTCGACCAACGGATTGTCCTATGCGAGTACATCGGAATTAGTAATCTGTTTGTGAGATGCAGTTTATGAAAAAATATTTGACGTTCCACTAAAAGTTTGACTTACATACAATTCACAAAAGTTTTTAAATGCATGTGGAGCGTATTCACTACTTTGCAGTAGAATACCATTACGATACAATTTAAATCTCTCATATTCATATTCCTGTCTCAAGTAAATCTCCATCTACACGTAGCAATCTGTACTCACAAGTGCAGCTAAAGTCACTTTGCAAGAAATTACGCATTTTTAGAAAAAGCATATTTATCTGAAAACCAGAAAATACAAGAGGGAACTGTACATAAAATTAGAAATCGGTATCTGCTAATAGAATTAAATTTTATCCATAGTTCACGAAATAAACTTTTGATTCCCTCTCCTCAACAAAGTAAAACGGATCGTCAAAATTGGCATATTGTCGGTCTAAATGTTGTCAGATCAAAGTCCCTTTACAGACCAGTTGAGGTCGTAGGATTAAGATGATTTAGCGGTAAAAACTGAAGGTGTCACATGAAGTATTCCGTATGTTAACATCGTACACCACTGAGTGGCGAATGTAATTTTATCCGCCCTTCAAAAATTCGACTGCCAGGTTTGATTATTATTATTATTATTATTATTATTATTATTATTATTATTATTATTATTATTATTATTATTGTTATTATTATTATATAATTCGCTGGGGCCATCAAGGACCACGTTAAGTCTTGTTGCATTTGACACTGAACTTGGCCTTCTTTAGAGCCCAAATTTCCCTCATTCTTTGTGAGTGGGCCTGCTTACGCTCCTCTGTCCAAGGGGCTCCGTGTCTTCTCTTCGGTTGCTCGTCTCGGTTTAACCCGTTCGTCAATATTTTCCTGCGGATGAGATCTCTGTCAAGGGCGTCTTCAGCTGAGATATGTAGCATTTGCAGGTGTTCTTTGGTATTTCTAAACCAGGGAATTGTGGTTTTGGGGTTTGAATCAAAAAAGTGAAAGATTTCTTTAGTTAATTTTCTTCCGTCCATTCTTTTCAGATGACCGTAAAATCGTGCCCGTCTTTTTCTGATTGCGTCGGTAATTTTCTCTATTTTGCTGTAGACTTCCTTGTTGGATCTCTTTTGATGGATTCCATTTCTGTACTTTGATCCCAAGATTCCTCTCACAATTTTGCGTTCTCTTTTCTCCAGTTCTTCAAGGAGTCCTTTGTTGGCATTTAGAGACAGGGTTTCGGCTGCATATAGAACTACTGGCTTCAGAACTGTTTCATAGTGACGTATCTTGGTGTTTTGGGAAAGGCATTTTTTGTTGTAGATAGTGCGAGATGTTTGGTAGGCTATTTACAGTTTTCGTACTCGCTCCTGAAGTGCTTCTTTGTCCAGTCCATTTTTCATGATGATCTCACCCAGGTATTTGAATTTGTCTACTCGGGTGATGTCCCCGTATTTTGTATGGAGTTTTGGTGGAGCCTCTTTGATGTTAGTCATTACTTCTGTTTTCTCAAACGATATCTGCAAACCAGTTTGTTCGGCAATTTCCTTTCAAATTTCAACTTGAGCTCTAGCGGTTTCTATGTCGTTTGAGAGAACAGCAATATCATCGGCAAATGCTAAACAGTCTGTTGCGATCCCCTTGGATTTGGTTCCTATTCTCAAAGGAATGTAGTTGGTTTCCTGTAATCTCACCCGCCAGGTTCTGATGATCTTTACAAGAACACAGTTGAAGAGTATCGGGGATAGCCCATCACCTTGTCGGACTCCTGTTTTGATGTCAAAGGAATGCGAGAGACATCCGTGGAACTTCACCTTGGATTTTGTATCGGTCAGGGTGGCTCTATTAATGCCAGCGGTTTCAAATCAATTCCAAATTCATTTAAGATGTTTAGCACGACTTCCCGGTCAATGGAGTCGTACGCTTTCTTAAAGTCCACAAAGACAGACACATACTGCTTGGACCTTAGTGTACAATATCTGATGATTGTTTTGAGATTTTGGATCTGTTCAGCTGTTGAGCGACCTTTTCTGAACCCTCCTTGGTATTCACCTATTTGATGTTCGACTTGTGCTTCCAAACGCTCCAGGATGGCAAGTGATAGAATTTTGTAAGTCACGGGTAGCAATGATATTCCTCTGTAGTTGTTGATGTTCTTCATGCTGCCTTTTTTGTGTAGTGGATGGAACAAAGCTATTTTCCAATCTTCGGGTAGGGTCTCCTTGTTCCAAATTTCTTCTATTTGCTTTTGCAAGATATCAAGTGATTCCTCTGGGGCATATTTCCATAGTTCTGCTACTACTGAGTCTTCACCCGGCGCTTTATTATTTTTGAGACGGGCAATGTGGCGCTTGATTTCATCTCTGTCGGGTGGTCTGAAATCTGGGTACCTGAGTAAGGGTTCCTTGGTCTCAATGGCGCTTTGCGGTTTAGAGCAATTAAGTAAATTCTTGAAGTAATCTGCCAGAATGCTGCAATTTTCTTCATTTGACGTCGCCAGTGTGCCGTCCTTTCGCTCAAAGCATAGAGATGGTGGTTTATAGCCAGTGAGTTTGCTTTTGAAGGCTCTGTAGTACTCTCTGCCTTCATTCTTCCTAAAGTTTTGTTCTATCTTTTCAATGAGAGATTTTCGTATTGACGTTTCTCAGTTCTGAACGCCATAGCTGCTTGGGCACGTTGGGTTTTGTAGGTTTCCCAATCATTTTCTGATTTCGTAGAGTAGTACTGTTTCCATGCATTGACTCTTTCTTGGAGGGCTGATTCGCAGGTACCATTCAACCAGGCATGCTTTTTGCTTCTCTTGATTTCTGCAACGTCTTTGGCAGACTCAACAAGGAGACTTTTGGCGTTGTTAAAGTCACAGTCATTTGGTCTAGCCTTCTCCTGGAACTCCTCGACCCTTTGCCGAAGTTTATCGTTGTCGAAGCGTGTGATCTGTTTGGTTGTCTTCCTTGTGTTTGCGGGAATTGGTTTGAATTTGATAAGAGACATATAATGATCTGAGGCCACATTGATGCCTTTCTTTACCTTCACATTCATAATCTCAGGGCTGTTTCTCCTGGAGATTGCAACGTGATCAATTTGGAACTCTCCGAGAGCTTGGACGGGAGAACGCCAAGTCATTTGCTTTCTGGGTAGATGGCGAAAGTGGGTCGACATGACCTGCAGGTTGTGATTTTCGCAAATGGACACCAGTCTTTTGCCGTTGGAATTGGTTCTTTTGTGAGCAGGGTAATTTCCTATAACTTTCTTGTATTTCTGTTCACGACCTAGTTGGGCATTGAAGTCACCCAAAAGAAGCTTGAAATGGTGTTTGGGGATTTTGTTTAACTTTTCATCCAGTAGGTCCCAGAAATTATCAACTTCGTCTGGATCAGACTTGTTCTTATCGTTTGTAGGAGCATGTGCGTTAACTAGGGCATAGGTTTTGTTTGCGCATTTAATTGTGAGTATAACAATCTGTCATTCACAGGTTCGAAATTTGCAACCGATTTAAGGATCTTGGTTCTAACAGCAAACGCGGTTCCAAGCATCACAGCTCCATTGAGGATTCCTCTTTGCGCTTTACTCTTGAAAAATCGGTAGCCTTCGGATTCAAAAATCTCTTCATCTGGGTACCTTGTTTCCTGTAGGGCCATTATGGATATCTGATTTTCGTGAAGAGCTTTGGTGAGGGTTTTCAGCTTGCCAGTTTGTGTAAGTGAATTTATGTTGAAAGTTGCTAGAAAGGTTTTAGATTTTGGCCTGAGTTTTTGACTCTTCGGGTTACACCGAGACGCTCCGACTCGTCTCTTGCATGATGTCGAGTCTCCCCCAGAATCCGAACGAGACTCGTGCGCCGTGGCATTCACGACGAGGGATTTATCCGAAGATTTACCCCCTGGGGTATGTTTCTTGAAATGTTGTGCCATCATGCTTTTTGACTTGACTTTGCTTTGGACGGGTACCCATCCTTTTACAACTAGGGTTGTTAGCCCTAGAGGTTGCCTCAAGATGTTTTCTGGCTTCTGGTCATTTACCAGTCTTCGCCGTAACCCTGGCAAGGGACCAGTTTTTTTTCACGGTGGTATTTTATTTCCCTACTACCCTCTGACTCTGCTGGCGGCAGAGCCAGCGAGCTTCCCCAATTCCAATGGGACGCGCCCGATGAAGGTAACCGGTAAATTATTATTATTATTATTATTATTATTATTATTATTATTATTATTATTATTATTATTATTATTATTAATGATTTAGATTAATTAAATAAACTTATTTTACACTAAATCTGCCGCACCTTCCATCAATAAAATAGTAGCATATACTCTTTGTCAGTAAACGTATTCATCATCATGATCTAACAAAACGAAAACTGAACATTCACTCACTGAAATTCGTAAAGATAGATTAAAGATATAATTACTGAAGGTGCTTACCTGATATCTGAACAAATTTTAAATATTAAGAGCAACGTATATCTTACACGATTCCGTCATATGCATGCGCATTTCCTACCAAAAGGAAATAACAGATAAGTAGCACACTTTTTGCTATGGAAGATAATTATGTTATTAAATGAGAGCAGGAAGAGTGAGTATATTACCTTCAATAGGAGAGAAGACGGTAAATGTGATGCCAGAGGCAATACTTGGAACGCTGATTGATAAGTAATACACGAATATTTATTGCTATTAACAATTTCTTCTTACTTTATTAATTAATCAATCCTCATATGAATATATTTATCTATCCTATATTCTATTAAAATATTTTTTTAGATTCTCTAAATAATTAGTTAGTGTTGATGATAGACCAGTAAACTTTCTAGTGCAGTTTGGAAACATTTAAGTCCTAGACTTAAAAATTGTATAGTACTATAGACAATTAGTCTACAGACAATATAAAGCCACCAGCTCGGTAGACTGTCATTTTATGTCCTCGAGAATTCTGCGATTATAACAGGGACAACAGGCATAAATCTTAGCGTTAAAAACAGTGACAAAATGTAGGCAGAAGATCGGATATTTCTTTACAAACTATTCGTACTTCCATTGGGAAGGGAAAGGTACATTTTAAGGTGATCAAAGATTGTATTTAATTATATATTATTATTATTATAAAATGTGACAATTTTTACTTCATCTCTCAATGCATTTCAAATTTATTTTAAGTTATTTCAAATAGTTAATAATAATAATAATAATAATAATAATAATAATAATAATAATAATAATAATAATAATAATAATAATAATAATAATAATCTCCGGGCTGGGTGGCTCCCACATTTGAGTAGCTTTCTCAACCCAGTTTGACGGGCTTGATCCCGGCTCAGTCCCGTAGTATTTAGGTGCTGTCTCTTCTCGAAGTAACCTTATTTTAATATCATACTTATGGACATCAATGTGCTAATTTCTTAATTAGTAGTTAACTTACCACGCGAGTGGCCTTGCGCTTAGGGCCACGTAGTTGTGACCTGAAGATGGTTTTCTGTGGTTTCCCACTATCACACCAGGCACATGCTGGAGCTGTACCATAATTAAGACCACGGCTGTTTCCTTCCCATTCCTAGCCCTTTCCTGTTCCATCGTCACCATAAGACCTATCTGTGTCGGTGCGACGCAAAGGCAAATGTAAAAAAAAATTGTATTTAGCGTCACAGACAGTATCGGCTGCTTATTTTAGGATCCAAACTACTTCTTCGAGAATAGTGACATTCAGAGAACGGTCCTTAACTCTCTGGATGGAGTTTTACAGAATTTTAGCTCAGTGTTCTTCATTTTCCCGTTGTTCAGTCCACTGTTCCTTGTCGTTTCAGTACACAGTGTTTTCTTCCCAATTTTGTTGCGCTTATCCACGTGTTTGTAATCATCCACGGATCATAGTGACGCAGTTGGTTATTCATTCTCCTCCTGTTCTCTAGTTGGTAGGTTCATTTGCATTTGAGGGTGTTTAAATTTGACAACTCCATATCGTTACCATCTGGTACGTTAAGAATCATAATATGAACAAGATTTCGATACTCTGGAGTGTTTAAGATGGTTAGCAATTTTAGGGACATTAAAGGAAGATTATTATTATTATTATTATTATTATTATTATTATTATTATTATTATTATTATTATTATTATTATTATTACGAGGGAAAGGAAGACAATTCATCATTTTTTCTTAATTTATAACACTCTAATGAAAATAATAGTCCGACTTATTGGCTAGCTGAATGATCAGCGTTGAGGCCTTCGGTTCAGAGGGTCCTAGGTTCGATTTCCGGCCGGGTTGGGAATTTTAGTCGCGTCTGATTAATTCTTCTGGCTCAGGGACTGGGTATTTGTTTTATCCCAACACTTTCCTCTTCATAATCACACAGCGGACTACACTACCAAAAAACCGCAGAAACACGCAGCAGTGATCACCTCCCTCCATAGAGGGTTTGCGTCAGGAAGGGCAACCTGCCATAAAACCACGCCAAATCCATATGTACTACGTAGTTCTCACCGGTGACCCCAAATATGTGGGAAAAGCGTGAGAAGTAGTAGAAGATTCTAATGAAAATAAGATTGGTAGAAGAGAGTTTGAGTTTAAGGAAATTTGGAATCAACACTGAAAATTTTTTTAAAAAAACGTGAACCTCATTAAGGGCTTTATTTCTGGTAAAAAAAAAACTTCTGTTCAGTCAATTGGACTGTAAGCATTGGAGAGCCCAAGGCCAGCCCGACAGTTTACTCAAGTTTATTTCATAACAGGCGGGCTGAGTGGCTCAGACGGTTAAGGCGCTGGCCCTCTGACCCCAACTTGACAGGTTCGATCCTCGCTCAGTCCAGTGGTATTTGAGGGTGCTCAAATACGTCAGCCTCATGACGGTAGATTTACTGGCACGTAAAAGAACTCTGCATGACTAAATTCTGGCACTTTGGCGCCTCCGAAAACCGTAAAAGTAGTTAGTGGGACGTAAAGCAAATAACATATTTCTTAACTTCTTGAACCGGTTCATTACATCACTTAGAAGACAGCAGCTCATTTGAAATAATCGTGTTGAAACACTCAGACGAGGATTAACGTCCTATAATGGGCAGGAAATCGAACACATTGCCTTTACGTAACAGGTGGTTACACTACGTGTAAATCACGTGTCTAATTATACCCTAAAATCTTATGGATTTAGCTTATTCCAAAGAGGAATAATGTGAAAACGTGTACTCCTCCAGAGTTTACTGAGGTCTTCTGAACTTAAAGACTAACCTCAAGAGTCATTCCAAGAATCATGCTGGTATTAAATTACCACAGGCTTATCCATCGCACTCGTCTCGAAAGCCAAAATATGGTTGGTGTTTTCATAGAAGATATTCTCTTTTCCCATTAACGTAACATATCGTAATTTCTTATTTTGTCCATCTGTTTGTGTCGAAATATTAGTGTATGCACACTAGATTTTGCCAGTACAATACTTTGATTAGAGATATCCTAACGAGCGTGAAACTGAACAATGTAAATCTCTAAAATATGTCTGGCTCTGAACCTCGTGTCATGGATTCATTTCAACACCTTTACCATTATTGGAGAGAGCTGCTATTAAGGGAGGGTTATTTTACCGAAATGGCTAGCAGCAGGTGAGAGGGGCTGAGAAGAGGTATGACAATACTGCATTGATTAGCAGCTGTTATCGTTAGGGGACTCGCTGAGGGGCGGTGGAGAGTGGTTTTGTAAACGGCACTAAATTACCACCTCCGACAATAAAAATTTATATTGTTTTTATGTGCGGCTCCAGTTAACAATTGGGAATCCTTTTTTCATACATAGGTTGATTGGGGCTTTTGTTGTAATTACAGTGTACCAGACACTGTAATGGTTGCCCTTCACCTAACCTACCTAGAGCGTGTGTGCACAAAATCCGAATTTGACATTCGGAACACTGAAATATAAGTAATAAGCTGTTAATATGAACTTTTATTAGACCTATATTCTATCAGAGGCACATTCCAAAAAATAAATAGCCGGGTAATTTCTATATTTAAATGAATTTAAAATGTGTTTATTTTCTATTCTGTTTGTTAGTTTGCTTTTTATTTTCTTGTGGTGGGTTGAAATCAAAAACCATAGCACCGATTTTCAAGAACTCTGCATAGTTATTATTTATAAGATTGTGTGTTACATACTACACGATATGACAGTCACCATTTCTACTGGAGGTAGAAAAAGAATGTGCCATGCTGTAAATATATATTCCACACACTCCCTTCTTTTAACCCTCCACTGATAAGGATTTACCCGCGAGAAATTCGTTTTCTCTTCACTATTTCGTCTTTGTATTTTTTTTACAATTGGCTTAACGTCGCAACGACAGAGATAGGTCTTATGCCGATGATGGGATAGGAAAGGCCTAGGAGTGGTAAGAAAGCGTCCCTGGCCTTAATTAAGGTACAGTTCCAGCATTCGCCTGGTGTGAAAATGGAAAACCACGGAAAACCATTTTCAGGGCTGCCGACAGTGGGGTTCGAACCCATTATTTCCCGGATGCAAGCTCACAGCTGCGTGCTTCTAACAGCAAGGCCAACTCGCCCGATTTTTTTCGGCTACATAATGTCATATAAGGAATAGTTCAAACATAATAGTCGTTTAATTCACAAACTATATGCCGGAGTATATAGGCCTACAAATGACAGGATAATTCGGAAAGTAAATGAATGCCTTATAACACTGAATGAGGTGCTTCCGCATGCCAGAACATAGTAGTATATTGTTATATAACATGATAGTAGATACAATTCCGTTATTAAATTAATGCATGGGTCGGTAAACATGAACAAATCCTTAAGTAGAATATTAGTACTTATACCACCGAATTGCACCATCAAGAACAAACGAAGAGCTAACGTTCACCACGCCGCAAACGGAGCGGACAGTGTCGAACAAGTGGAGAACTTCCGTTTACCAAACACCATCAATTTAGTATTGTTTTATTAACATCCAGGCACAACATTTGTTTCCAAGGGTAGAATGTATTAATAGCCCATGTATAAAATTTGGTTTGCTGGAAGGAAACAAAATGAGTAATAAAAATATTTACTGATATTTAATCAAATAGGGGCTGCCTGGCCGAGGCGGTAAAGGCGTGCTCGGTTCGCCCGGAAGGACGTGGGTTCGAATCCCCGTCAGGAAGTCGTAACATTTAAGAAACGAGATTTCCACTTCCGGAGGAGCATATGGCCCTGAGATGCACTCAGCCTACGCCAAAAAAGAGTACCAGGTTGATTCCTGGGGGCAAAGGCGGCCGGGCGTAGAGCTAACCACTTTACCCCATCACGTGCCGCGGTTAACAATGGCGAAAGCCTTTACCTTCCACTCCTCCAAGGGGCTTCATGGCCTGTACGGAGGTGACTTTGTCTTTTTTTATTTTAATCAAATGTTTAAGTACAAGTTGTACTGAAGGGTGTCGCAGACTAAATTTACAAATTATGACTATATTGTGTAAGGAAGTAAGCTATATCCAAGATGAATATCCGTTCTAGAATAAATATCATCCATTTAATCATAAATCGAAAAATTGAATTGCACATCACGGTGAACTTTTAATCGCCCTTTTTATCTTCTAAGTACCGAGCGTGTGGCTGCGCGGTTTGGGACACATAGCTGTCAGCTTGCATTTGTGAGATAGTGCGTTCGAACCCCAATGTCGGCGGCAGCCCTGAATATGGTTTTCCGTGGTTTCCCATTTTCACACCAGGCAAATGCTGGGACTGTACCGTAATCAAGGCCTCAGATGCGTCCTTCGTACTCCTGCCTCTTCCTATCCCATCGTCGCCATAAAACCTATCTGTGTTGATGCGACGTAAAACAAATAGTAAAAACTTCTAAGTTATTCATTTATTTTTCCACTTTCTTCGGGTCCTGGTATGTACCATTATGTTAGCATATGCAGAAGTGGAAAAGTCTTCAACAGTTGTAAACGCAAGAACATCATTAGAAACAAATTTTAAAAATTTGAAGAGTAATGGACACAGGCTCTGAATTTTATACATTAAGGGGACATGGTTATCCCATGGAAATTTCTGATAACCTCTCTTATTAAAATACGAAGACAGGTGTGTACACAGCTATAGGAATTTGGAATTGAGTGGCCTTCTCTTTTCTGCTCCTATCTGTCATGGTACAGTGAGACATCTTCCTTCTTACTGTAGCAAAGTTGAATTATCTCGTACAAGACCCTACAAAAACTGTCAAATTCTCAGCAGAGCCGGACATCAAGCATCGTATCTCACAGTCAGTAGTATATTAATGAAACAAACAAAACAATGAGATCCATTTTTAACATCTTCATAAAATAATACTCCCTCATCAAGGAGAATCACGAGTGGCGCAGAGTTTTTCGGCGTTGCGAATTCAAACACACTGCCGTAATTTCAAAAAGACAGTGAGTCACACCCTCGCGAATAAAAGTAAAGCAATCTTATGATTCTTATATTACAGCGATTAATTCTTGCTAGAACATCTATAAAAGAGCACAGAGCTTCTTCAGTATTTTAAAATTACTTTTATTCAAATACGAACACGTGTGGGACATGAAGTCGGTGCGAATTTCCTGTATTTCGCCAAGTAATATAGAAATTTAATCATTCTTGTGTTATTCTGAAACTACTGCATATGGATCTAGTTTTAAAAACAACATAACTTTAAGAATATCGTGGTATCAATACGTGTTTCAAAACTTGTTGTATTGCGGCAGTTGTTTGGTATAGCATTCTCGAACCTGACTTCATCCTCAGAACATTTCTCTCAACACGAAACAGAAATGGAAATAGTAGTATCTAAGCCAATACAATTTGAGAAATATCGGTGATCAATTTATTTATTCATTTCAGTGTTGAATTTATATGAATTCCCACTTCGTCTGAAATCATGAATAGAGTTTAATATTATTTTTCACATATTGAAGAATAGAGAAATATCTTATTCAGATGATATGTAGAATTATGTACAAAAATATTGCACACAGGTATTGTCTGTTAAGTATTTATGATAGCTGTAACACTGTTCTCGCCGTGGGTTTGTAAACTCCTCAATATTGGAACCAGTAGCTCCCCCATGTTCGTTATTTCAATATCATGATGCATTTTATTTTCAAGCGCTACCAATCGAAATTGAACGAATTCTATTTATTAAACAAACACTGAATGGTAATTTGCAACAACAATATAAGCAACTTGTATGTGTATGTATATTCCTCTATTCATTATTAATCATGTGTTATGTTTGTGTATTTCTGCCTCATGTTAATTCAAACAGTCTGCCAGATAACGTCTATTTCTCATCAGGCTTTGCACTGTTTCGTGTGTAAAAGTTTTGTGTATTTATCCTAAGGGAATCAAATGCATTATTGGGTTCACAAACTTCTTTTAGTTATAATTATGAGGTTTCTCTTTGAGTTCAGTATTATTTACATTATAGAGGAAAAATTTAGCCTATATGATTAGCACAATAGGATGAGTGGAACATTTCGGTATTTAGGGATACTGATATGAAACGTCCCATTGTTAGGTTTTACCGCCCCATAAACTAATTTATTCTGCATAAAATGAGTTATTCCAGCATTTTAACTTTCATTGATTTCATGATATAAAATTTAACTTATATTGAAATAAGTGCTTTAAAAAAAGAAGCTATAAGACGCCAGCATATATGAAACAATGTAAAATCATATCATACAGGTGTTCTCTTCGCATACAATTTTAACTTAATGTTAAAACAATCAGCCGCTTCTGTATACCTACTTAGACCGTATGAGAGGGGATACGATCTTTTTTTAAATTGGTTTTACGTCGCACCGACACAGAGATGTCTTATGGCGACGATGGGTTAGGAAAGGCCTAGGAATGGGAAGGAAGCTGCCGTGGCCTTGATTAATGTACAGCCCCAGTATTTGCCTGGTGTGAAAATGGGGAAGAACGGAAAACCATCTTTAGGGCTGCAGACAGTGCGACTCGAACCCACTATCTCTCGGATGCAAGCTCTCAGCTGCGCGCCCCTAACCACACGGCCAAATCGCCCGGTGGGATGCGATCAAAAGAGTATACAGGACAGAAGGTATTACTTAAAAGTGCGCTCAGTAAGAAGTATAAAATACGTGGAGTTTCTTAATGTTCCAAAAATAACTACTGTCTACATTTCATAGCAATTCCTGATCCTTCTTTTAAGTGCAGAACATCGTAACAAATTGGAAATAGAATTAATCTATCATTATTTAAATTAATATCGTCAGACAACCTTTCTAATTCATGTTTGTATATACGCAAGTAAGTTAAAGACGAGATAAGCGATTGTAGGCTTTAACCGTCTAAGAATGTGTGGTACCATACGATGTCATCGTACTTCATAACGCATGTTTTACAGAAAATGGTTTAATTAATTTTACATCATCTCTCATATGAAATAAGCCTTCAGAAATAATTCACTGTACTGTTGGTTTGACTGAATAGGTTTTGTTTGTTTGTTTGTGTGTTTGTTTGTTTGTTTGTTTGTTTGTTTGTTTGTTTGTTTGTTTGTTTGTTTGTTTGTTTGTTTGTTTGTTTGTTTGTTTGTTTGTTTGTTTGTTTGTTTGTACTTCAGAAACAAGGCTGTACGTTTACCCCTTAGTCCCATTTGCTGACAAGGAATCGGTAACTTCAGTAACAAGGCTAATTGTGTGTATATAAAAGACCAAAATGAATTAATCAATCAATCACCACTGATCTGCATTTAGGACAGTCGCCCAGGTGAAAGATTCCCTATCTGTTGCTTTTCTAGCATTTTCTTAAATGATTCCAAAGAAATTGGAATTTTATTGAACATCTCCCTTGCTAAGTTATTCCAATTCCTAACTCCCTTTCCTATAAACGAATATTTGCCCTAATTTTTCCTCTTGAATTCCAGCCTTATCCTCATATTATGATCTTTCATACTTTTAAAGACACCTCTCAAACGTATCCGTCTACCGATGTCATTCTACGCCATCTCCCCACTGACAGCTCGGAACATACACCACATAGTCGAGCAGCTCGTGTCCTTTCTCCTAAGTCTTCCAGCCTAAACGTTGCAACATTTTTGTAACGCTACTCTTTTGCTGGAAATCACCCAGAACAAATCGAGCTGCTTTTCTTTGGATTTTTTAAGTTCTTGAATCAAGTAATCCTGGTGAGGCTCCCCTACACTGGAAACATACTCTAGTTGGATTCTTACTAGGGACGTATATGCCCTCTCCTTTACATCCTTACTACAACCCCTAAACACCCTCATAACCATGTGCAGAGAGATCTCTACCATTTATTTACAATCATATTTATGTGATTACCCCAATTAAGATCTTTCCTTATATTAACAGCTAGGTACTTACAATAATCCACATAAGGATCTTTCACCCCCATCAATGCAGTAATTAAAACTGAGAGGACTTTTCCTATTCGTGAAACTCACAACCTGATTTTTAACGCTGTTTATCATCACACCATTACCTACTGTCCATCTCCCAACATTATCGAGGTCATTTTGCAGTTGCTCACAATCTTTTAACTTATTATTCTGTACAGAGTAACATTATCTTCAAAAGTCCTTGATTTCACTTCTTTACTCATGTCATTGATATGTGTAAGAAAACATAAAGGTCCAATAATACTGCCTTGAGGAATTCCCTTTTTAATTATTACAGGGTCAGATAAAGCTTCGCGTAATCTAATTCTCTGAGTTCTATTTTCTAGAAATATAGCCACCCATTCAGTCACTCTTTTTTCTAGTCCAATTGCACTCGTTTTGCCAGTAGTCTCCCATGATCTACCCTGTCAAATGCCTTGAATAGGTCAATCGCGGTACAGTCCATTGACCTCCTGAATCCAGGATATCTGGTATACCTTGCTGGAATCCTACAAGTTGAGCTTTAGTGAAATAACCTAAACCCGAACTGCCCTCTATCGAAACGGTTACTAATTTTGCAAATATGTCTAATATAATCAGAAAGAATGCTTTCCTAAAGGCTTACATGCAATGCATGTGAAACTAACTGGCCTATAACTTAGAGCCTTGTGTCTATCACCCTTTCCTTTACACACAGGAGCTACTATAGCAACTCTCCATTCATTTGATATAGCTCCTTCACGCAAACAATAATCAGATAAGTACTTCAGATATGGTACGATATCCCAATCCATTGTCGTTATTGTACCCCCTGAAACCTTATCAATTCCAGCTGTTTTTCTAGTTTTCAACTTTTATATCTTACTGTAAATGCCATTGTTATCATAGGCACATTTTAAAACTTCTTTAGATGAAAGTTCAATCAATCAATACTGATCTGCATTTAGGGCAGTCGCCCAGTTGGCAGATTCCCTATCTGTTGCTTTCCTAGACTTTCCCTAAATGATTTCAAAGAAATTGGAAATTTATTGAACGTCTCCCTTGGTAAGTTATTCCAATCCCTAACTCCCCTTCCTATAAAAGAATATTTACTCCAGTTTGTCCTCTTGAATTCCAACTTTATCTTCATATTGTGATCTTTCCTACTTTTATAAACGCCATTCAAACTTATTCGTCTACTAATGTCATTCCACGCCATCTCTCCGCTGACAGCTCGGAACATACCACTTAGTCGAGCAGCTCTTCTTCTTTCTCTCAATTATTCCCAACCCAAACTTTGCAACATTTTTGTAACGCTACTCTTTTGTTGGAAATCACTCAGAACAAATCGAGCTGCTTTTCTTTGGATCTTTTCCAGTTCTTGAATCAGGTAATCCTTGTGAGGGTCCCATACACTGGAACCATACTCTAGTTGTGGTCTTACCAGAGACTTATATGCCCTTTCCTTCACATCATTACTACAACCCCTAAACACCCTCATAACCATGTGCTGAGATCTGTACCCTTTATTTACAATCATATTTATGTGATTACCCCAATGAAGATCTTTCCTTATATTAACACCTAGATACTTACAATGATCCCCAAAAGGAACTTTCACCCCACCAGCGCAGTAATTAGCGTTAGTCACCTCCTCTATCTGGACATAACTAGCTTTATGTCTTCACAATTTACCATAACATCGGGTATAAAGTGACTTAGAGTAGTCTAGTCTTTCTTTATCTGACAATTGTACAACGCAAAAATTATTACAATATGAGGAAAATGGAACCTTTTTCCTTCTCGGTTAATTAAGGCATTTCCCCACAGTTTTCCTGAGGTCAGAGTGTTGAAACGCGATGAACTTGACGCATTTTGGAGCTGGTTTTCTGAGGCAAGGTTGGCGGTGGGATTTGAAGGTGTTCGAATACGCCAGATTCATATCAGTAGATTAACTGGCAATTAAAATTACTTCTGCGGAACAAAATTCCAGCACTTCAACGTGTCCAGAAACCATAAACGTTGTTGGTAAGAACGAAAAACCAATAAAATTATCAATATCCGACTTCAACTTAAAATAGTTTTTCACGATATTGGTCTTATGAGATCCTTAACCTTATTTAGTTAATTCTCTGAACTAGATATTTGCTAAAAGTAGACTTGTTGATGTCCTTGTCGTAGCCAACACTCCACATCATTATTCAGTGCACTGTAGTTTGAATGCAGCACATTCTGTTCCTCTAGTGATAGGCTATTTCATGCCAAAGAGATCTTCCTTTAACGCACCAGTGTACATGACGGGCTGACACCCTCTCTACCAGCCTACCAAAACATAACACACATAACACACTTTGCATACAAATGAGATTATTTCAGTTATTATAATATTGTATGTTTATTAAGTAAAGCAGTTATAGATCTAATTACAGTCGTTTGGTGCTGATTTGTTTATATAGACTACGCTATTTTCGGAGGACCTAGTTGGTCAAAAACGACGTACGGACGGCGTTATCAGCAGACGTATGGCGCATGCTATGGTCGTTGTTACCATAAACCATTGCTAACTCTGGAGTGCATATGGAAAGTAATCCTATTTATACAGAGTGTATCAGAACTATACCGACAAAAGAAATCCGAGGTGTTGTGTGAAGAATTTTGGTGCAATAGGATTGGTGGATATTTTTTCTTTTCCTCACAACTTTCGGATTATACGATACGTACGCGACTTTCCAAGTCCATAATAGTACATGCATTGGCTGGAATTCGAACTGTGGCCGCATTGATGAGAAGACAGTTACGGTCCTCTGCCCCCTCACCAACACGAGAAAGGAAAGGAAACATTGCTTTAAGGAAACAAAAGGATGGAATATTGTAATATTACCTACATGAAAGTAGAATTCTGACTTCGTTCAGACACTTTTGATAGCATCACTTTTATTTCCTGCTATGTCAGTTTCCATATATTAACGTTCTTTGGAGTAAAGTGGAAAGTGGAACTTAACGGTTCTGTACCTACTTATCGCGCTCAACTCCTACAAAAATAAAAGTTACAATCAGAAAGCATTTCAATGCATGTAAAACAGTTCTGCCTGAGCAGCATCACGGTTGGCACTATTACCTGAAGTCCTCGGACGATCGGGTCCGATTTCCGGTACTTCCAGATATTTAACAATAGCAGGAGTGCTGGAGTGTGATTTTAAAAGATACCTGCAGATGACCTCCATAGACTGTGATCCTCAAAAGTGATGCGCCACCTCGGGGAGAACGAGAACATGAGTTTATTTGTTTACTAGAAGGTCACACTGAGTCATGTAAATACATCTATAGACTGATTCTTGAATGATACCTACTCTGTCGACTGTTTGAATGGTGGGCCCTGAACTGAGGATAATGTGTTCATCTTAGTATTATTTAAATGAAAATTAATACAAAATAAAGTATTGTCTTTTCTAACGGCGAAAGTGTTTCACGTATTCTGGACTTACACGTAAAATCTCATCTTCGACCCTAGTAACGTATACAGCTATAACAGATGATAAATATCTACTGATGCCATTGAAAACCATAGTACTGTAAAATGCTAGTGCAAGGAAAACACCTCGTAAATTCTCACATCAGTAAAGAAAGAAATACAGCTGAAGAGGTAATCAGTTTACTGCCACCTCCCAGTGTTCATGCAAACTATGTCTCATTCAAGGTTCTCTTTATGATTCAGAATGTAGAAACCTAGAAGGATGAGAATGCTCGTAACGCGACCGGCTGCCCTAGTTTCACTGATAAAATGTGTGCCGAACCGTCCTATGATACACTGTTCAGAGCTCGTGCGAACATATTATGAGCGCCAATAAGTCTTCTTAAGGAGCATTTCAAACCCTCTTCCATCGTAGTAAATGGTTAGAGAAATGGTCACATCAGCCAGTGTTTCCTACATGCATGTGACACACTAACTTTTATCATACACTCTTAACTTGACTTGGCTTTTACGAGCAAAGAGAAGAGAATAGAAGAGACTTTGTTTTACGTTTTTATCGGTTTTTCTTTCCTCGACTTTCCCCCACGTGTATGTGTATGTGTAGGATATAGAAAAGGAGACTTCTGGGAGGGCGGGAGGGTGTAATACAGGCGGATGATTACCCCGCGTGTATGTGGTGCTTGATGTCGCCCTCAAGTACTATCCCCTTTGTGAATTGTTTGATAGCGAAACGAAGGGAGGGTTCGGTTGTTTGGAGAAGAGGCAGCGCGGAGGGATGAACTGGAAAAAATATGTGTTTGTTGTGCTCCTTATTGCAGGGCCTGAATTGGGAGAAAGGCTGAAGAGTAGAATAATAAAGAAACAGAAATAAGAAATGGGATAGGAATCTACGGAAGAGTACTAATTAACTGAGCGAATTGGCTACGTGAGACGTGTGTCGTTTGCTGTGAAATTTCGTTCAGGAGCTGATGGGTCCTAAAGATTATTTTTTCCGGGCGAGTTGGCCGTGCGGTTAGGGGCGCGCGGCTATGTGCTTGTATTCGAAAGATAGTTGGTTCAAACCCCACTGTGGGCAGCCCTGAACATCGTTTTCCTTGGTTTCCCATTTTCACACCATGCAAATGCTGGGGTTGTACCTTAATTAAGGGCACGGCCGCTTCCTTCCAACTCCTAGGCCTTTCCTATCCCAACGTCTCCATAAGACCTATCTGTGTCGGTGCGACGTAAATCCACTAGCAAAAAAAAAAATATATTACTTTAAGTGCTTTCTCATTTTCACGTCAGGAAAATGTATTCCCTTAAATAATGCCAAGGTCACTCCCTTCCCAGTCCTAGCCCTCTCCTTTCTCATCGTCGCCATAATACCTATCCGAGAGGGTGCGACATAAAAATAGAAAAATAAAACTATAGCCTACTTTAAACGAAAAGTGGTAAACGCGTACCACTATCAAAATATATCTTAGTTGTTTTGGGAACTTATGAAAAATGGAAGAATCAAGACTAACCATCATACTTTATATTAATAATTAAATTTAAAATATTGATATTACAAATTAAATTAATTACAGTTAGTATAAAATACGGTAGTAATTTTTATCTGGTACTGCGCAGATTAGTTCATTTTTATTTAATATTTTCATTATTAGTTTTTCTTAATTTTTACATTTTTGAATTTTTGTAATATAATTAATATTTTTCAAATCAGGGCAATATAGGTAGTTCTTATATATTTTTCCTTATTTTAGTCTTGAACATTACTCTTTTAGTGTAACTTCGCAACGGTCAATAAAGGCTTAATCAATCAATAAATAAATAAATCAGTCAATTAATCAATCAACCATAGTCCACAGAGCCAACTCATACTATAAATTAATATCGCTTAGGTACAAAGATCGTGAAACTTTCGAGACTAATACATGTCAGAAACGATCTCCGAATGGTGATATAAGAATCAGCTAATCGAGTTTACGAATGAACTGAAATGAAAGAGATCAAAACAAGGTAGACTGCAACAAATTCAAAGAATGAAAGCGATACAGGCAAGAAAGAAAGCTGGCAAGAACGCAAGACAGTACTGACAACCTGAGTTACAAATTATTTTGATTAACATGTGTAGTCCATAGCTGCCTTATTCATTTATTCTTATTGTTACGTGTTAGTAAATTTACGATACTGTGCACCTTCAAATATCACCGGACTGAGCTGGGATCGAACTCACCAGCTTCAGCTCTACCATCTGAATAATAATAATAATAATAATAATAATAATAATAATAATAATAATAATAATAATAATAATAACTTCATTTTCTTTTAGTTTACGGAGAGGTCAATATTAGTGAACTAGTACCACTAGTAAACTACAAAGGTACACATTTTAAAAACCTAATGGACTCAGCGTCTTCCGGAATAAGAAAGTAGGACTCTGCGGTGTCTTTCTTTCCTGTTGCTAGTTCCTGTAGTTCTTTTTCAATGTTACCCCTCCTTTTACGACGAGGGGGTCACTGAAGTGTTTTCAAGGGACAAGAAGGAGCGTGATGGAATGATGGAAATAAGTATAAGGGTGGAGAAAAAGAGGTATACTTGAGCAGTAATGGTTAATGCTAGTAATAGAGAGGGGTTGGGGTTAGAAAATGCCTTTCTCGCTGCTGGCAAATGGTCGGTTCTTGTGGCAAAATGCCAGATATTCTCCTCTCTCGCTTTACTAGGCATGGTTAAGACTCGTCAACCTACTGCAATTTCCATCAACAGTCTGGCTGGCCAGTTGAGATGTCCCCTGCGCTCTCCACCCCCATTAGCCTTTGAGGGACGTGATGTGAAATGGTGTGATGTTCAACTCAAGAATACTTTCACCTCCTCCCCTGCAGTAACTCACGTCACACTCTCCTTGGCTGTCTACTCGTTTTGATCCATCTATGGAACACAGCCAGAAATTCCATATCTTGATTGTTATGTGCGATGCTTCTGTTTTTTTACGTTTTAGTTTTTGAAAAATATTTTTTCTCTTGTAAAGTATCTGTTTAAGTGAGAGGAATTGAGTTTTTATTCCTCAGGCTTATATTCCTCCCTTGTGGCATCAGTGTTTGTTGTTAAACTTGTGTATGTAATTCTATACATATACCACTAATAGTCCATGTAGAGAAGTAAATACTGGGCTACCTGTGTGTCAATTTCGACATTCCATTTTAATCGACCACATAGTAGAGAACTGGATTTCGTTTGGGCAATCTATAGCTCAGTGTTAATTAATTTTACAAGCGAAATCACACAATATGGAGTAATGAATGGATTATCTTCCGACCTTCAAAAATCCACTTATTTCTACCAGGTCTGAACCGGTGATCTTGTGATCCAGAGGTCGATAATAGCGCAGTTGAATCTATTAACTCCTTATAGCGCGGTGTACTAGTTTAATCTCGCAAAGTAATTTTTAAGTAACTTAAAGGTCTTAATACTTAATAATATGTTACTAAATCACGTAAACTGAACTACTTTTTCGGTTTTAGTAGTAAGAAGAAATGCATGCATTTCTCAAACATAATTACCTTAATTGAAGCATTCATCGCCATCTCATCTACTGGTTGGCGACTTAATAATACTGTACCAGAGCTTTCATATTCTGACAATAGAAACACAATTATTGATTTCTCACATAACTTACTTTATAGTGTTACTTTTCAAGGTATCTTATGAATAGTACTGTGAACAAGTATCCTATCAATAGTACTGAAAACAAAAATAAGCGAATAATGGGATCCTCAAAATAGACATTCCATTCAAAATGAAAATTGATATCAATAGATTTATTTTACGCCAAGGTTGTTTGCTATTACGAGAACTGTTAAGTGACTTCCCCGAGTTGATCCCAATTTAGTTCATATACGACAGCGAAATGGGTGTGATAATTGGATGAATTATCTATAATATTAATTTATCGATGTTGTGTGTGTGTGTGTGTGTGTGTGTGTGTGTGTGTGTGTGTGTGTGTGTGTGTGTGTGTAAAACTTTTACTGGTAAATTAGATGCAGGAATTTACTAGTCCTCACATCGATAAAGGAACATATTCACGTCGGCATTCCGGACGCTGAACTTATTTCTAGGAACAATTATCAAGGCATCAGTCTAATTGTATAAGGAAGAAAATCTATCTCAACCGGGCGAGTTGGCCGTGCGATTAGGAGCGCGCAGCTGTGAGCTCGCATCCGGTTCGAATCCCACTGTCGGCAGCCCTGAAAATGGTTTTCCGTGGTTTCCCGTTTTCACACCAGGCAAATGCTGGGGCTGTACCTTAATTAAGGCCACGGCCGCTTCCTTCCCATTCCTAGGCCTTTCCCATCCCATCGTCGCCACAAGATCTATCTGTATCGGTGAAAACATGAAGAAGTTAAAATAACAGTTTAATTAAACAGTAAAGTCAGTAGATAGAGAGAAATACAACAAAACCAATTTCTAAGCTGGGAAAAACATGATCTTCAAAATAACACGAGCGAACGAAACTATTAGAATTATAATTAAATATTCTGAAAAATTAGTAGAAAATATACAATTAGAAATAAAGACGATTGCGCACATAAGTGAGAAAAACAAAATGGAAGTTACAGAAATGCGGAAATAAATTTCATAAAATTCCACCCAGCCGTATCCCTGCGATGCAGTGACTTAAAAACAAACAGCTAAAAATCAAATACAATCTGACATTGACAATTAATAAAAGTTACGCTATTCTTCGGTTAACATTTCATTTCACCTTATTACAAACAACACATCTACATTATCTGCCTAAAATAAGAAGGGCCGTACCTTAATTAAGACTACGGTCGTTTCCTTCGTTGTCCTAGAATTTTCCCATCCCTACGTTCCCATAATACCTGTCTGTGTCGGTGTGACGTAAAACAAATAGTGAAAAAGGAAACCCTAGCTAGTTTATTATACCATTAATTATGAATCAAGTGGAGTACTGTATTATTGAAACCGATATAACGTAGTATCATTACTAATAACAGATAATACAAATAATAGCCCTAAAATCCGTGCATAAAATTCATCGTCCGGCACCATGGCTAAATGTTTAGCGTGCTGATCTTTGCTCACAGGGGTCCCGTGTTCGATTCCCAGCAGGGTCTGGAGTGTTAACCATAATTGGTTAATTTCGCTGGCACGGGGCTGGGTGTATGTGTCGTCTGCATCATCATTTCATCCTCATCACGACGCGCAGGTCGCCTACGGGAATCGAATAAAAAGACCTGCATCTGGTGAGCGGACCTTGTCCTCGGACACTCCCGGCACTAAAATCCATACGCCATTACATTTTATCTTAACCAGGCTAATTTTTTTCTCCTCTTCTTCAATTCCTTGACCTTTTCAAATCACTTGCAAGTGAAATTACATGTGGGTTAAGCCCAGTCTTACAGCTGGATGCCTTTCCTGACGGCAACCCTGTGTGGAAGAATCTATTTTCTAATGCGTGTTTCTGTTGGTAGTGTGGAACCAGAGGACTAAAACAGATGTAACTAGAATCCGCAGCACAGCCGGGAATCCAGGCCGGGGCCCTCAAAACCTAAGGCCAGCATGAAGTGGTTTACAGCATCATTAAATGAAATTAAATGCGTGGAGTGCGATGCAAACGACCTTGCATTTCATCAGAGTGTGTCATGAATGAAGAAAACCTACAACCTGTTTTCCAGTCGATGACCGGATCAGAGATGGAATGAATGAAGCCCCAATCTTGCGGCGAGGATAGGAATTGTGCCAGTTGTCGAAGCCTGTCGCACTCCTCTGGGGTAATGATTAATGACTGGCAGATGAAATGATACTGAAGAGTGTTGCTGAAGTAAAAGATGACTGGGAAAACCTGAGTAACCGGAGAAAACCTGTCCCACCTCCGCTTTGTCCAGCACAAATCTCGCATGGAGTGACCGGGATTTGGACCACGGATCCCAGCGGTGAGAAACCGACGCGCTGCCGCCTGAGCCACGGAGGCTAGTGTGTCATGAATATCGCTTGAAAGTGTTGGGTTAAGGTACTACAACCTGCATATTAATTCGCGTGGTGTTAATGCACGGCTGAGATACCATTCTCTCTCCCCTTTTGTTTTGTTTCGCTCGTGTCTCTGTTGCTATGATACATCGATATATGTGGTTGTTCTCCGTGAGTGTAGCCCCAAGTATCGACTATTTTACCTCATTTACGCACAAGGGTTGACTTCGATCAGGCTCTTCTATACCGACTCATTGTTAGTAGTAGTGGCCGCATTTCTGGTTATGGTGAATGCACAGAGCCACATTTTGCGAAACTATCTAGTTTCGGAATGAGTCTAGGGATATGTTTTTATCGCTACAATCAACCTAATGTGAAAATCCTGACAGGTTGTTTTTTATTGTTTGAAAATTTAGTGTGACCGGGATTGAAGGATTATGGAAGTGTTCGTAGTCTTCATATAGCCGTGATTGTACCTTTGACTTGTGCTTCGAGAGCATGTACATGTATGTAAATTGTTGTTTATTGACATGTTGATTCATTCACGCATTCGCTTTTCTTTCACATGTTGAATCATTATTTGCTTCCTTCTCTAATTTTTCTTCCTTTCTTCCGTTCGTTTTTACTGTAGACTGTTACTTCCACCAGATCGATTTTAGCAAGCGAAATATTATAGCAATTAAATTAATTAATTCTGTCCGGCTGGGCTCAGACGATAGAACGCTGGCCTTCAGAGCTGAAGTTGGAGAATTTCTTCCGAACTCAGTCCGATGGTATTTGAAAATCCTCTAATTCATCAGATTTCTGTCGTTCTATTTACTGGTACATAAAAGAAGTCGAGAAGGACAAAATTCTGGCAACTCGGCTTCTCCAAAAAATGTAAAGGTAGTTAGTGGGACGTAAAACCAACAATATTGTTTCTAGAAATAATTGAGGGCTGTGCTTTTGTTAACATTTTCAGCCGTGTGGTATCGTATATCGACCAAGCAATTGGCCGCGCGGTTGGGGTCACATAGTTGTCAGCTTGCATTTGGGAGATACTGGGTTCGAACCCTACTGTTGGCAGACCTGGAGATGGTTTTCCGTGGTTTCCCATTTTCACACCAGACAAATGCTGGGGCTGCATCTCAGTTAAGGCCACGGTCACTTCATTCCCACTCCTAGCCCTTTCTTAGCCCTTTCCTATCCCATGCCGTAGCCGTATTGAAACACCGCATCCCGTGAGATCTCCGAAGTTAAGCAACATTGGGCGTGGTCAAGATTTGGATGGGTTGCCACGTGCTGTTGGTGGGGGTAAGGGAATGGAGGATCGGAAAGGAACTGGCCGCTCTACCATACGTAAACTCCAACTCAGGCACACCTCTGCGGAGGTTCGGACCTGCCTTCGGGAAGAATACACTCTTACCTTCCTATCCCATCGTCGCCATAAAGCCTATATATGTCGGTGCATCATCATCATCATCATCATCATCATCATCTGTTTACCCTCCAGGTTCGGCTTTTCCCTCGGACTCAGCGAGGGATCCCACCTCTACCGCCTCAAGGGCAGTGTCCCGGAGCTTCAGACTCTTGGTCGGGGATACAACTGGGGAGAATGACCAGTACCTCGCCCAGGCGGCCTCACCTGCTATGCTGAACAGGGGCCTTGTGGAGGGATGGGAAGATTGGAAGGGATAGGCAAGGAAGAGGGAAGGAAACGGCCGTGGCCTTAAGTTAGGTACCATCCCGGCATTCGCCTGGACTAGAAGTGGGAAACCACGGAAAACCACTTCCAGGATGGCTGAGGTGGGAATCGAACCCACCTCTACTCAGTTGACCTCCCGAGGCTGAGTGGACCCCGTTCAAGCCCTCGTACCACTTTTCAAATTTCGTGGCAGAGCCGGGAATCGAACCCGGACCTCCGGGGGTGGCAGCTAATCACGCTAACCACTACACCACAGAGGCGGACTATGTCGGTACAATGCAATACAAATTGTAAGAAAAAATGTAAAACTCATATATCGTCCCTTCGGTGTCTATCCATTATTTCCCTGAAGACTGGTCACGCCTCCTAGTCACTGATATGCAGTCCATTAGAACATTTTTCTATGCTAAAATGTAAAGAAAATGAACCTATCTACGGATAGGTCATTTAAAGAAAACATACATTCCTGCAGTACGGTAAAATAAGATTCAGTTTCTTTTACACACGCGCATGGGAAAATCAACACAACGAAAATGGTTCTCTTGGACTGCAGGTCAGTATGTGGCTAGGAGGCGTGACCAGTCTTAAGGGAAGTAAAGGATAGGGAGTCTTTGTCAGATTCGCGGTTTTGGCACAGCAGCGACAATATGATGCCTTTACATTCGTTCAAGTAAATGTGAAACAAAATATTTTGACCTGTAGTAAAGAGAAATCTTGTCGTACCTCAATCATATGACGTGGTCCAGCTGATTTTAAGTATGTGCATATCCGACGAAGTAGAGCTGCCTGTACACTTCCTGAGACAAACAATCGGGGAGTGCCATAGGCAGGTGAAATACTCGCTGGCTGCTCACCATGGTGGCCCAGATTCGAATCCTGGCCAATGCATGTCAGATTTTTGGAATGAAAATTCACGTCCGTGTAATTCGCATTCCATGTAAAACAAGAGGTCTCGTGACTATCCTCAATTGATCTCGCTGTCAACAGTCACGTACAACGATTATACCAGCTTGCTAGCTTGCTTACACACCATCAGTCGATTATTGTAAGGAAGGATCATCTCGTCCCGTGTTATGGCCTTTCTTGATAAAATATTTCTTTCATCGCTCTTTAACATATGTTTGTCCAATATAGACTTTCCAAATAAATTTGTGTAGACGCGTGTGCTCAGGAAGTGACAAACAACATTTAAGACAGTGTGTAGAGATGTTATTATTTAAACTCGATCTAAAAATATAGATGGGCTCCGTTTTATTGGTGAAGTGTAAAAGGAACCTCCTGTAATAATTAGCCAAGAAAATATTAATGAAAATTTGCCCCTTCCTTTCCATCATGCTTGACCCCTTGGACTCAAACACTAAATGTGTGAGGATGTGCACATATTATATTTACCAAGTCCACGCCATGTCTGACAAGTTTTGGCGGGAATTACGTAAATTTACGCAAAACAAGTCCTCTGACCTTAGTCCTTGAATGCCATTAAATTGGGCAGAAGTAAATAGCATTGGCAAATGGAATACTGTACTGGAATAAAATAAGCGAAAAATTACTTGCCTTGTAATCTGCGAAAGGAAGCGAAGGGTCCCTAATGTTAATTGCACTGCGGAAACACGTTGATCATTTCACCATGGACTTCAATTCTGAATTACACCTTCAGAAAATCATAATTTCCATTTTATTTCACTTCACTATCTTAAAAATATTTAATGTCGTCTAAACTCGTACAAATTGTTCAGTAAAGATCATGCTCGCTTATATTCTTTATCTTATTTTACTTTTCTTTAGAAAACGTAAACCTCCATTTCACTTTGCCACTTTTCAACTCACAATAATAAAAGTGAAAGTTAAAATTGTCATTACCCGGTTCACTTACACTACGGTAGACAAGCATAGTCTGTATTTAAGCACTAATGCAGTACTAGTGGAGAAATAATAATAATAATAATAATAATAATAATAATAATAATAATAATAATAATAATAATAATAATAATAATAAAAGAGTTCTTCTGCATGCCTGTTGAAAATAATGCAAGAACAACTTGAGAATAATATTGGTGAATATCAAGCTGGGATCCGCCCTTACAGATCGTGCACTGAACAGATCTTCAACCTCAAAACCGTTCTAAAATTCAGGGCCCTCAGAAACTTTCCATTCATCCGTAACTTCGTAGATTTCACGAAGGCTTATGATTCAATTGATCGTCAATCTCTGTTCAGCATCCTGAAACAAGAGAGACTGACTCTAAAACACTAAACTTGACCAAACAGACACGAGGCCTAGAGTGAAATTCATGGGAGAAGTCTCAGACGAAATCCTGAGAGAAACTGGTGTCCGGCAAGGAGATGGATTGTCACTCCTCTTCAGCCTCGTCCTAGAGAAGGTGATGAGGGATTGGGGAAAAGAACTGAAAGCGCAAAAGAGCTGGAACCCAGTAAACATTGGGACATCATCCCTTCAGCCCTTTCAGCGAGCTGGATAGGGTGTTTGAAAACGAGCGTATTCCAAAGTTGCATATTCAAAAAAAATTGTTGTCCATGAGAGATTCCCAATTCCATCCTCTTCTCTCCACGTCTTCCCTAAGTTGGCCCATCCACCTCCTTCTTGGTCTTCCAGCTGGTCTTCTGCCTGTTATTCTCTTTTCCAAATAAGCACATGGTAACCTTGTGCTATTCATTCGTTTAACATGCCCACATCATTTAAGTCTAGATGACCTAAGTCTTTCCTCCATCGATTCATTTAGACCTAGTTTAGATCGAATCTCATCATTTTTCACGTAATCAAGTCATGTCTTTTGCAGATCAGTTCTAAGAAATGTCATTTCACAGGCTTCAATCCTACTACAATCTTTTGATTTTAGTGTGCAGGTGTACAGAGAACATGTAAGGATGGGAATGCAATATGACTTGTACAGGTTCATTTTTGTTCTTTGTGGGACCTTCTCATCACATAGTAGGTGTCATTTTTCTTTATTTTTCTTTGCAAATTGCTTTACGTCGCGCCTCACAGATAGGTCTTATGGCGACGATGGGAGACGAAAGGGCTAGGAATGGGAAGGAATCGGCCGTGGCCTTAATTAGGGTACAGCTCCAACATTTGCTTGGTGTGAAAATTGGAAACCATGGAAAACCATCTTCAGGGCTGCCGACAGTGGGGTTCGAACCCATTACCTCCCGAATACTGGATACTGGCCACACTTCAGCGACTGCAGCTATCGAGCTCGGTAGTAGGTGTCTAACGATACTGAAAAAGTTAGAGCCTTTGGTTACTCTGTTTGTTAGTTTTATCTCAGCTCTATTATTACTAGCCATTACGCTTCCTAAATATCTGAATTGGTGTACTGCGTCAACTTGGTGGTCCTGTATTTTTATGTTGCATTCTGTATTATGTCTGCTGATTTTCAATGGTACTGTTTTTGATGGGTTCAACATCAGGACACCAAAAAAACAATCCTGAAATTCCATGCTAAGCCTTCGCGGATGACCTGGCCCTTGTGTCCAGCGATGAAGTTACAGCGATAAAGCAAGTTGAAATTCTCCAAGAATGTGCTGAAAAGGTCGTACTTCATATCTCCTTCCAGAAACTGAATTTTTCTGTTCAAAACTAGACATCCATAGTCTCAATACAAAATACGGACAAAACAACGGAATCCCTTCACTTCATTTACCTGGACGAAATCCTCGAACCAACCGGACAAGAAAAAAATAGCCGAAGACAACCGTGTCCAAAAATTCAGGAGAGCATATGGGAGAACAAGAGAAATCTACAACAAAAATGTATGTCTCTACACGTTAAGATTAAACATTACAATACTGTAATCAAACCTGAGGGGAGAAACTCTAACGCTTCATAAAAAGGGTGAGCTCGAAAATATCCTAAAAGAAGAGCCAAAAATCATGAGGAAAATTTTAAGACCATGACACACGAAAGAAGGGCACCACCTTCAATCCCGGGAGTCCACTGAAATAATATCTAATATTGCAGCAGACCTCACGGAAAGAAAGCTAAAATTATATGGACATATGAAGAGTCTTCCAGAAACCAGACTAACCCACCAAATTCTTGAAACTTATAAACTGAAGAATTTCCCTTGGACACAACAAACAAAAGTGGAAATGAAGAACGCACATATTCAACCTGAAGAAATGTTTAATCGAAATATATATAGAAAGAAAATTGACAAGTGGGAAGTTACTCCAGAGAATGAAGTACCAAAAAAGAGCAGGTACCAACAGGACGGAAGAAAGGAAGAGGAACTTTAGTGAACAGATGAAACCATCCTGGACCCTCCGCAAACCAAATCATAAATAAAGCTTCGTGTGTGCATAAAGGAATCATTCACGCATAATAATAGTAATAATAATGTAGTGACCGGGCGAGTTGGCCGTGTGGTCAGGAGCGCGCGGCTGTGAACTTGAATCCGGGAGATAGGGGGTTCGAATCCCACTGTCGGCAGCCCTGAATATGGTTTTCCGTGGTTTCCCATTTTCACACCAGGCAAATGCTGGGGCTGTACCTTGATTAAGGCTACGGCCGCTTCCTTCCTACTCCCAGGCCTTTCCTATCCCATCGTCGCCGTAAGACCTATCTGTGTCGGTGCGACGTAAAGCCACTAGCAAAAAAAATTAATGTAGTGAGGTCACTGCTTGTTTTGTATTGTCTGGCAGCATTGACTTTCGCGTTACAATTTCGGTAAACGTCTTAACAAGTGAATTCACAGTGCAATTTACATCTTCCCGTGTTAATGATGCAGTGAAGTTTGCATTGTGGATCCAATGCAGTTTACAATCGCTTCTTGCATTAGGGCTTAGGGGTTGAATTTCTATGCTCTATCTTGTTAAAAGGAAATCTCATTATTTTCGTGAAAGAAATGTGGCAGAACATTCAAATAACGCACAGTCAGAATAGCTGCTGCTGTGCATGAAATTGAGCCTTGGACTTCCGAAGCTGCAGCTATCCATGTTAGATCTGTGCCACCCCACTGCGCAGAGAGAATAGGAAATGCATTGTTCCCAATTGTAAACTATTTAATTTAGGACTGATCATGAACCGTGTTCTAATAAGTCAGAGTATATGTTTTAATAACTTCCTCCTGGATTTATTGTATGGATGTGCTCGCCAAAAGATTATTACTCATTTGCGTATCCACTTCCGTGACGATTTTGGCCGCAATAAATAAAAGAATTCTGAAATTGCGTATCGTTGTGCAATATATAAAGCTCATGTATATTGCAAGAGTGACCTGCAGTTATGAACTGGTAAATAAAACATCCATGTTTATTACTGTTGAATAATTAACTGTAATAGCAGCCCTGTAATCACCAGCACAAGAGTGCAATGGCGCACAACTGATGCATTCATACATGGGGGAATGACTTCTTCACAGGGCGTTCAGTGAGTCTGCTACACTAATACGCAAAGTTAACATGTATAGAGAATTGGATGGCCCATGCTAAGATTTTCTACTTGTATCATTAATTTTCGCTGCCCGACTCCATGTCCGAGTGGTCAGTGCAGTGGTGGTTGCTCGCCATTAGACTAGAAGGACTGCGAATCTGGCTAACTTATACAGCGCCTAAGGTTTCGTAATGGCGTAAATTGATAACAGAAGGCCTATTCCCCTGTTCAGTAGCGTAGCATCGTAAGAAAATGCGTGCAGCCCTCCAAGCGCCATTTGTACCGGATGTCACGGGGTTTAGTGGAGGCCTGGGTTCGATTCGCGGCTGGAGTGTGGTCTTTATATCGTAAGCGGTTGATTCCCTTGGCTCGGGGACTTACAACTCACACACCACACACGACAATGTCCTCTACGACAATAATACGCAGTTTCCCATGCATAGCACATGCCGCCCACCGTCCTCTGAGTTCTACCTTACAAAGGTTATATTAGCCACGTGAAATAAGGGATTATTATTATTATTATTATTATTATTATTATTATTATTATTATTATTATTATTATTATTATTATTATTATTATTATTATTATTATTCAATTTGCTTTACGCCGCACCGGCACAGATAGGTTTTACGACGACGATGGGATTGGAAGAACTAGGAGTGGGAAGGAAGCGACCATTGCCTTAATTAAGGTACAGACTGGTTTGCTTACTGTGAAAATGGGAAACCACGGAAAACCATCTTCAGAGCTGCCGACAGTGGAGTTCGAACGCACTGCAAGCTTACAGCTACGTGACCCAAACTGTGCAGCCACTCGCTTTATTAGTAGTAGTAGTAGTAGTAGTAGTAGTAGTAGTAGTAGTAGTAGTAGTAGTAGTAGTAGTAGTAGTAGTAGTAGTAGTAGTAGTAGTAGTAGTAGTAGTAGTAGTAGTAGTAGTAGTAGTAGTAGTAGTAGTAGTAGTAGTAGTAGTAGTAGTAGTAGTAGTAGTAGTAGTAGTAGTAGTAGTAGTAGTAGTAGTAGTAGTAGTAGTAGTAGTAGTAGTAGTAGTAGTAGTAGTAGTAGTAGTAGTAGTAGTAGTAGTAGTAGTAGTAGTAGTAGTAGTAGTAGTAGTAGTAGTAGTAGTAGTAGTAGTAGTAGTAGTAGTAGTAGTAGTAGTAGTAGTAGTAGTAGTAGTAGTAGTAGTAGTAGTAGTAGTAGTAGTAGTAGTAGTAGTAGTAGTAGTAGTAGTAGTAGTAGTAGTAGTAGTAGTAGTAGTAGTAGTAGTAGTAGTAGTAGTAGTAGTAGTAGTAGTAGTAGTAGTAGTAGTAGTAGTAGTAGTAGTAGTAGTAGTAGTAGTAGTAGTAGTAGTATCCGCTGCAACTAATTGATAGCTGAGTAATTTCCATTTCTTTAAGTAGTAATATGTTTTTGAACTGGTAAAGTTTATTTTCTGATCTAACGGTCGGGTTATTGAATCCCTTTAACTGTTGAATGCAATTTTACCTAAAATATTTCGTGGTGTCATGGAGGGTATTAGTTATACGATATTAAACCTAGGACTTCCATAGCCCTACCCTTTCTTTACAGTATACCTTCATTCTTCTTCTAGTCTTACTCATACAATTGGCATTAGGATATCCAGCTTTGTGGTTGACTGGTCAGCGACTTGACCATTGGGCCTCTCGGTCCCGGATTCGATTCCTGGCTTGTTCGTACTATTCAGTTGTAAACGATGAAATCCCTTGCACTAACTGTTTGTACTGTCGTCTACTTTTCTTCAACATTTATGTCCCCAGCACATAACACCACCCTCCACCACACTGACAACGGTTCGGGTAACTCTGTAAGCTTGCATTCGGGAGATGGAGGGTTCGAACCCTACCATCGGCAACTCTGAAGATGTTTCTTCAAGGTTTCCAATTTACACTCCAAGCAAATGCTAGACCTTTCCTACCCCATCAGCACTGAAAAAGTCTGAGTTAGAACGGCAAGAAAAGCGCTATTTCCTAAGTGTTTAGACAAATTGTGACTTCCTTGAAGTCCCATGTCATTGTCCCTAATCGTAGCCTGAATGTAATACAATTATGCGCATAAATACAGGGGAATTTCAGAGATATATTTCAAAAGTCAAAGCTCGATCTGAGGATATCCGGTAGTCACGTATTCACTGAGCCAGCCGTCCGGGTGAAGCTGATATAATGTATGTTCCACACATCGCCCTCTCGCTACTAGAGAAAAGGACGGTAGACAGACGGACAGGGGTGTGGCTCTTTAGCGATGACCCCCTGGTAACACTGTCCATCAAGAGTTCCCTATTTAATTACCCGAATAAATGGCGCACGGAGCTGACTCATACTCCAGGCGACGAGAGTAGCATCATAATAATCGTTGTGAGGGAGACAGGCCAAGCCTGGCCAATCCCTTATCGATTACCAACAGAGACTCCTTGCTTCCCTTTCATGTTGTCGTCCGTCCTCAAATGGCCAGCTAGTGTTGAGGCATACATAGTTACTTTCTTCTGCCATTAACTGTTAAGTTTATGATAATATAATCATCATTTATCAGCCATATTCAGCAAAACTGAGAACAGATCACATAATTGCAAAACAAATATGAGAGTTTGTGAATACAAATAGTGAACTTAAGAAATTCAGGTTTTGAGTAAAAGAATTTTTAAATTATTTCGTTTGTGAAAACTCAATAGAAATGACTTACAAACCTTATGTACTTTCTTCATAATACTAGTGTGAGTCAGCTTGATTGAATTCCTTTCCTTTTGATAATAAGGCATCGAGGAAAACTGAGCAAAGATTTTGTGCGATGTGACTGAGAGTACGAAGGACAAACTCAACAGCTCTTTGCTTTGTTTACGTACTGTAAGCGTCTATGAGTTTACACTTGACTCGCATTGCTGTTGCCTATTGTTCGTGTTTCCTCATATGAGGAGTATCGTAGTAAACCGTATTATGTACATCCGTGGACAAAATTGAGTTTTATGTGGTTTCGTGAAATCTTTCATATGTTCTTCCATGGTGCGAAAACAAATTCTGTAAAAACCATGTGTTTTCCTATATAATGTTTGTAAAGTGACTATCGTTTTAAATCGTATTTTATCCACCAAAATGACCAGAACAAACAGTGTTATGTCCAATGATATATTTTGGTACGTTACACTGGAAGTTCATTGCATTCTGCTATTCTACAAATTAGGCACGATTCACTTACGACAACACTGTACAGACTGAGCACATTTGCAATGACGGAGCAAGATCTCACTGTAGGAGAACGCACGTTTTTATCTCCAATAATGGTTTGGCTGTAATCAGTTTGCTTTTCTCTTGTAAAATTTCGTTCATTGGATATGGACATAATATGCTTTGCAACGATTTTTATATTCCTTCCACCTTATCTTAGTGCCTGGACAGTTCTAAAAATGGAACTACCGTTATGATCACAAGACAAACGGCTTGTTCAATAAGGAGAATTGTCCATTATCCAGAGCACGATTCAGTATAATAAGCAAGAACAATGTGGCGAGACCGTCACAGAGACCTGGAACTTTTCAAAGTGGACTACTACTACTACTACGCATTTACCTGGCTGATATGTCATCACTAGAGTCCGGAGTATTACAGTAGGTACTGATAAGTTAGAATGCAAACTTATTTAAGCCTGTAACAAGTATACCCTACACTGTACAGCGGTTATGCTATGAGATTTGCATAGACATTAGGGGTACAGCCTATAGAACTTCTTGAATATACGCTACTCTTCCTACATCATGGTATAACGGGTTGCATGACACTTACTACAAACCAAATTACTTTGCATTCTAACCTATTACCACCTACAAATCCGAGGTATAGCATCACTTCGTATTTCTCTCTATATATAGTGTGTTTGAAGATCATGTTAAAAATACTGTACATAGAACTTACAGAGCTGATTGCGTTGATAAAGTTATGAAAAATAAACTATTTCGAAATGTACCGTCCTTCAAGAAAAAGAAAGTTCAGTTATGGGTTTATACCGGGTGAATCAGCAACCCCAATTTTTTGAAATTTATGCAACTATTAGTTTAACACATGATTTGAAAGCATTTCCCCTGTCATCCGATAATAAATTCTCGTGAAGGTGCAAGACTTGAAACACATGAAATCGCTGCTGATAAACTATTAGTGAGTTAATAATGAATTACTGAACGCATAGAATCGTGCTACGCGTAGAAAAGGAACACTCCATGTGATCACAAACTGGGTTCAGTCTAATGACTGGTTTGCCCCTGTGATAAGTCTTTTCCAACTCGGTCGATCTTTTGCAGTACGTTTTGCGTCTGTATAGTTCTGCATTCGGAGGTTAGAAGAAATGCCATCACGAATTTCTTTCTTGGTCTTCCACGGGGGCGTTTCCCTTGTATTTTACCTTCCAAAATTTATATTAAAACACATTCCTAAGTCGAAGCCTATGTTCCATCCAAGAAAATTGTCTCTTCCTAATCTGACTCAACAGCTGTCTCTTTTCTTGGACAATGTTCATTATGTCACTGTTGATCTTCTTCCCTACCCAGCCGACGCCAACACCACATCTCAAGGACTTCTAACCTCTTAATATTGCTCTTGGTCAACGTCCAGGTCTCAGCATAATATAGCGCAACAGACCAAACATAAGATTTCATTATTATTTTACATAAGGTGAAGGACATTGTTTTCTCTGACAATGTAATTTTCTCATGTTTAGGTACACTCGTATTCAAACTGCTTAAACATGCATTAAGGAATAAATATGCGGCTATTCAATACTAAATTTGATTTTGAGATTAAGTGAATTGTTAATATTTTTATTTTTTCTGTCAGTTTAAGCAGACACTACAATAATATTATTTTCTGATCGCATATGTTAAAAGTCACAAGCAGGGTAGCTTTAGATTTTAAATGCGAAGCAAGCAAAGTCATCTCCGTATAGGCTATGAAGGCCCTTTGAGGGGTAGAAGGCAAAAGGCTTCCACTATCTGTAACCTCGGCACTTGATGGAGTAGAGTGGTTAGCTCTACGCCAGGCCGCCTTTGCCCCCAGAAATTAACCTGGTACTAATTTTTGGTGTAGGTTGAGTGAACAACAGGACCATATGCACCTCCGAAAATGGAAATCTCGTTTCTTAAATATTTCGATTTCTTGACGGGGATTCGAACCCAGTCCTTCCGAGTGAACCGAGCACGCCTTTACCGCCTCGCCAGGCTTTCCCTTAGATTTTAAGTGACCTAAATGTAAATGAACGTATCTAAACAAAACCTTATAACACCCTTCTCCCATAGCATATTACTTATCACCCTGCCCTGTAGGATAATTTTGGATATTATTATTATTATTATTATTATTATTATTATTATTATTATTATTATTATTATTATTATTATTAGATTCCACTGTAAACCGTAACTGTGCCCTGGTTTGATATTTAGATGTTCTAGTGTCATAACTTTTCCTGCATTTCCCAACATTATCACAGAATCATGGACTCCTAGCTTCAGGGTTTTATATACCTAAAGAACATTTTCATCACTGTACCTCACTTCGATCCAATCATTTAAGTTTGGATCGAACATCTTCCAAGGAAGCGTTTGCTTACCTCGTAGGAAGGTGGAGATGATTGTTAATGATTATTGTTTTAAGTGGTAATACAACTATATAGCATTTTTCTACCAACTCTAACCAGAAGGTGTATAAATCCCTAACGCTGGGAGTCCATGATTCGAAGAATTGAACTATCTAGAAAAGAAATTAATGACCCCGAAGGATTCGAATATGAAAGGCTGTATAGGCCTCGTTAACTTAATAACGTCGAGACAGAAGAGAACAATAGTTAATCATGGAAAACAAGGCTTTAAATTTAAATGTGAAATGCTTCGTACACGTAAATGGAAACAATGCTAGACTGAACTAGACTCTATAGTTGCCGACCTACGTGTCCAAATTCAGACTCCTTGGAGAGTCGCTGATTTTAGTCACCTCCTTCATGTGTGTGGAAGGGAGGTCCCATTGCAACACAATCAATTGGCATTTAAAAGTGCACGCTAAAAGCCCTCGAGTGCCCTTGAAAATTGATAGTAGCTGAAAGTACCTTGTATTACCGGAGCTACAGCAGATCGAAATGAAATTCGTACCAAACTATATATAGTAATTTAGGGATATCTCGACACGCTAAGCAAAAACCTGTAATTTTGATAATGCTTTATTTGCAAAATAGTTCAATTTTTACCTGGTGAATTTGTAGACAGTTAGTGTATGTTTTCTATTATTTATGGCCAAAAATAAAACTTCATATCATTGTAAATTAGAAAATAAATAAACGATGCAAAAATGTCCACTTCTCCCGCACTTAGGGAGAACCTGACACTAGGTAGGACCTCGGAAGAGTTACACAGCTATTGTACACAGTGGGCACATATAAACTGTTCGTCGTTTCCATTTTCTACACACATCTCGTGTAACCATTTCCTGCATTCCCCACTACACTGGACCCATGCCTCATTTCGGTTGTCGTCATAGAAATAGCCATCACATACTGCGCAGTAATTCTCAGAGCAATTAAGACTGCTTGAGGAACTAGCTTCCCCACTACCAACACGCCGAGTTCTCGTTGTTTTGTTTAGATTTGAGGAATTCTGTTCATTTACGCGTTTCCTCTTCCTTAACTTTTGTCGGTAATCCTGAGAAGTCACCATGGCGGATTCTTGCACTCTTCTTCCTCTTCCTTTTCCAGATAGGAGTCTTAATATCGGAACAGGAGATAACTCCTGGACTGAGCAACTCGGAGGTGTAAATGCAGGTGAGGCTTCATGTTCCTGTGATAATGTAGGACTACTGGCCTTAGTTTCGACAGCAATATCTTCTCCAACATGTACGTGATTTGAACCATTTTCGTCTTGCACAAGGTCGTATTCAAAAATGTCTTCTTGGAGGATATCGGGATTGTACGGATAAATGACAGTGTCGAGATCTCCCACGCTTGTCATGTCGACATCTCCCCGAGTTATATTGGCAGGCAAGAGGTGGCAGCACTTACCACGCTGAATGATTGGCGATTTGGAAATGACATGGCCGCTTCTCCAAAACGTGCTTTGTGCGCCTAACCTCAAACATTGCCTTAAAAATATCGCATTTCTACGTATTTCCTTCTACAACCTACTCATTATCTTATAGTACGTTACTTTTACATCATATATCACTTACATACTTACCTTCAACTATTCAGATGTCTTGTATTTATAGTGATAATCGTCTGCTACCAGGATCACCATGAGCACAACACCCTACGGCTCCAATACATGTAGTTACTAGTTCGACCTGTAGAGTACTGTGGTTACCAGGGGCGCTAAGCTTAAAAGTGTCGAGTTCTCCCTCATGTCGGGATCTCCCTAAGTTACCTTACTGTATAATACAATGCAAGAAATAAGATAAGTACATCTAGTAAATTCAATATTTTACAATGCTCTCAATTAAACAAATATATAATTTATTTTCTGAGATTTACTTCTTGGAACAACATTATAAAAGAGAAACGTTCTCTATTTAGAACGTTTTGTGTCTTATAATGTAATTCGTACACACTCTGATTAAAACAAAATAAAAATAAATCTTGCCTACGTAAATGGTGTAGGGAGGCAACAATTGAAATGTATTAAGATTTTATGGGGAACCATTTATTTCTGATAATTTAAATATTCTTGGAATACATTTTACCAGATTTTGACAGTAAGATGAAGGAATTTTCGATCTTTTCTCAGACCATATATTACATTTAGGTCTAGTGTATGGGGTGTGGTCTCATACTCCATGGGGCAGTTTGAAAGAAGCCACCTAGCACCTACGTACTTTCAGTGCCTTATATTTAAGAAGGTTGTCCTGATAAAATACGAATGTGGTATGCATTAGGCTTCTTTTTCTTAATGTGTATACATTCTGTTCCATGGTAACCTTAATGAACTCCAAGTTACCGACCTCATTAAAAGCCATACAACTCCGTATAATATCTGATTCTCCACCGTGTTTCATAGAGGGTCTTATGGAGTTCCATATTTGGGTTACTCCATACATAAACTTTCCTACTTAGGGTCCCGGCCACTTCCTTCCCACTCCTAGCCATTTTTTATCCCACTGTCACCATAAGAACTATCTGTGTCGGTGCGACGTAAAGCACATTGTAAAAAAAAAACCTTCCTATCTAAACTAAAGAGGTAAAATAAACAGTTTTCAAAAATTGAAAGTACACTGCCATGATGGTTGTGATTTCTCAACTTATTCCTCACTATTTCAGGATTACGTTTTTTATCTAAACACTTTTCAACCTCTAAAGCAAGTTAGTTGCGGATAATTTTAGATCAGTCCTCAGTTGGTTGATTAACCAGAGTTCATACCGCTTAAGACTTTTCTAGAGCTCAGTTTTGGCTTGTTTACAATTTTTCTGTATTCTTTAAAACACCTATTTGTTGGAATTATATATCTTTCCCTCCGATGATGGTAGTTGATCAACTCTCATTCACGTACAGAACATCGACGACCAGTGGTAGTCGTAGATAAGCATTACCCTGTCGGAGTGAAGAATGATTTCAAGCGAACACTACTGAGTAGGAATGGGAAGTTATTCTTGTTATTTTTTCTCTAGGATGAGTTTTACGTTGACCGATCGCAAAGAGAAATGCATTTATTTCACTTGAGAAACTACCGTTTTTAATGTACAGTCCTATATATTGCTGGCATTAGAACATGCGGATTTCACTTCGGTGAATCAACAAATTTATTATTTACCTCATTGCATAGTAAGTGATTCTTCACTGTACGAATTTCATTTTAAGCCAATGTACAGTATATTATTATGTTACGTTTAGAAGTGAAGCTATTATTTCCTGAATGCAATGCAAGAACGCGCCCGAGAAATAATTGTAGTTCCGTAGTCTTCTAGTAGACAGGCAAGGGTGTAAAACTCATATAGGACACCCTAGAATGGATTAACGAACCATTGACTGACACAAATATCGTGGAGGGTATCCTAACTGCTCGACAGGAGAGATAGGTGGGGCATATCGGTTTAATGACACAACTCTGTTTTGTATTAAGTTCACGATCCTCGGTCCATAACTCTATCTCGTTGTTATGTAAATGGCATGTAACTTACATTTGTTTCAACTTCATTTAAGCCTAAATTCTGTCATGTCAATATTCTAAAGTTTAGCTACGTCCAGTATAAGTTTGATGCTCTTGTACCAGTCTGACTTCAATCTGTTGTTTGCAACTCAAATTCTCCTCTCACAAGCTGTCTTTTATACCAACTCCCTCATGCTGGTTACGAGCTCAAGACTTCCAAAGTACATTGCTTGCATACCAATTGCTCCTCCCGCGTTCCACGTAAATACCTTAGACGGAAGATATCGACTCCATTTGCTCACCTTGACGTCGTAACAAACCCGTGTTGTGCCAGGCGCTTTCGGACCAGTGGGTGATGGCGAATACTCACACCAAATAATCCTATACCGCTAGTCTTCCCACACTTCCATTTCTACGCCCTACGTCCTTTCTTCCTTCTAAAGCTGTCTTCTTTCATTTTCTCCGTGTTCACAATTAAAATTGCGTCCTAGTATTCTGTAACATAGTGCTTTGTCTTTGACTGAAAGATCATCGTGACGGAATTCTCTAGTTAGATTCATACAGACAGAAGATGTTCTTCATCTTGATCAAGTTATATTACCAGAGTGGGTCTGCTTCGATATAGTGCCACTTAACAACTTATTCCTCAATACATCCGTGCGCAGTCGGCTGAGAAATGTCAAGGTATCGAAGGCTAGTTGGAAACCAGCAGGAGGCTTCTCTCCTCTCACTTTCATCAGGGGAACCATGGGATAGGTAAAGGATACGACTGGGCAGTAGCGGCTGTGGCCTTAATTAAGGTTCAGCCAAGAATTAGCCAGGAGAAATTTGGGAAGGACAGACAACTATGTTCAGGTCTGTTGCTGAAAATAATACTTCAGCCCACTATCTCCCAACAAGAAGCGTACCGTGTATCGAAGACACTTGGTTATAGCGGTCATGTCTCTCTTTAAATATATTTACCGGGTCACTCTGGCCTTCCAGTGGGGCATTAGACTGAAAACTAGGGTCTGTATATCATACGAAAGTAGGGGTTACGTAGTCCGGCTCCATGGCTAAATTGCCAGCGTGCTGGCCTTTGGTCACAGGGGGCCCGGCTTCGATTCCCGGCTGGGTCGGGAATTTTAACCATAATTGGTTAATTTCGCTGGCACGGGGGCTGGGTGTATGTGTCGTCTTCATCATCATTTCATCCTCATCAGGACGCGCAGGTCGCCTACGGGAGTCAAATCAAAAGACCTGCATCTAGCTAGCCGAACTTGTCCTCGGACACTCTCGCCACTAAAAGCCATACGCCATTTCATTGTTTTCAGAGGTAACGTGAACAAATCGTATCCATGAAATATCATTGTAATTTTTGTCCTAAATAGAGAATAATAACTGTTTTCACACAAATCAACAGTAAAATTCGCGGTAAATTAATAAATATCATTATCACTAGAGAAAAATAAGCCCTTGATACGTAACTATGGCAAGTATTTCATAGTAGACACAACTCTCTTCTGTGGCATTACGCTTTATCGTGCCGACTTATGTTTTCTTCCTGCGGTCCACGGCTAGCACCGACGAATAAAAGTGCTTTCTCGGTGAATTTTCAATATCTTTGTCCATCATGACTAGCATGGGCATTTCAAACGGGAAAATGGAGGTCAAAAGTATATCGTAAGGAACACAAAAATTATTTGTGTTGAAAGAAAAATAGCGTGATCACTGGACCAATACTTATATTAATTAATGAGTTAGCACCAACAAATGGGTGTACTATGTCTGTGAATTCTCAATATATTTGTCCATCATGACTAGTGCGGGCAGTTCAGACAGGAAAATGGATGTGAATAGTATCTCGTAACACAGAAATGTTTTTTGTTGAAATAAAAATAGCGTGATTCCTGGACCAATAATTACATCATTAATTAATGAGTTATGGGCACAAGTCAACAACTCACCCCATCAAGTAACAAGAAACAAAGAAAAACAAAGCAAAGTAAAGAAGTTCAAAGAAGTTAAGTGAGCAAAGACTTCACACACACAAAAGTGTTACATGAATAAAAGACATACTGAAGCGCTGTGACGTAGTAGAATTCATAGTCGTAATGTAGAAAAGTAAGCACATATTCCTCTAAGAATAATGGTATTTATTAATTTAACGCTAATTTTACTACTAATTTGCATAAATGGTCCTCCATTTAGGACAATAATTATAATGAAATTTCATGGATCCGGTTCGTTCACGTTCCCGAAAGTAGAAATTATATCTCTCTGTGCTTCCATTTTACTGCCTAAGAACTCCTATTAACTTTTTGTAAGGCTGAAAATCTATCTAAATATTTGGTTTTATATATACTATTGGTGTAAAGGATAAAAGTTTTGTGAGTAAATTGTTTTAGCTGCTGACTGACGTTCACGGGTATCCAAAACTATTAGTGCCAAACTTTATCTGAAGAGAAGAATATCTATACTGAAACGTCCGTGGATTATATAAATGTTTGTTACTAACGAGGTTGGTGCTGTAATAGCATTTTGTAGGTGAGGAAAGAATTGACGTACCACATTTTCCCTCACCTTATCTGATATGTCTTAGTTTAGAGCTGCCTTGAGTTTGTGTGATTACGCCATAACATAGTTAATATTAAGCCGAGCTATTTGTTGATACTAACAGCCTCCATTCTGATGGCTTAACAAACAAATCAAGCAAAAAGTAAACAAAGTGATCCCATATGGATCGAGACTGATAACTGCCAATACCAAGGGAATCTGGAAATTCAATAAATCAACAAAGATAAGAAGCATGTTATAGGAGACAAAGAAAGACAGACTGCTATGCGATAATATACAGAAAAGAAATTGCGTTAAAAAGTTGTGATATAAGGGATAAAAGTAGGCAGATATAGTTTAGACATTCTGAATAAGGAATGAATTTTTTGTCAAATTATTACATTAAAGAGAAGGGAAGGATATCCCAAGGATGATGCAAATTACGATAGATTGGCTTGGTTAAGTCAGTCTGGACTGGAGCACGATGATGCATCGGAAGTGGTAGATAAAGAGAGAAGGGAAATGATGTGAATCATCCATACCTCAGCCGAACTGGATCTGGATGAAGGAAGATGATTATGATACTGTTAGTGGTGGCTATTTAGTCAAAGAAACTTTCATGAATCTCGTTTGAGTCATGTTTCAAGTCAACAAAACTCAATTTGCTATTAATCCGCTTTCTTTAGATGAACTGAATATTCTTGATCCCACTCTACCTTAAATTCTCTAAATGTTGAACTGATTCTCCTTTCATATCATATTTAATACATACATGTAATGTGCGTCGTTATTTCCTCGATTATTTATTTATTCGATTAATTTGTCTTGAAAATGAAGTATGAAAATCCTATTATGTACTGAATTATCCTTTATCAGGAGATGTATAAATTTAATATCATAATTGTATTTTAATTAAACATTTAAAAAATATTCCATGGGTACCGGAAGTGAAGAAGGATCTGGAAAAATCCCAGATGAACTCAAATGACACCGCGGACAGAAACCTCTATAGGAAAAATTTTAATGGATGGAAAGTGCAACCAGAGAACGAAGTGGAAAAGAAGACTGGAGCAAAGTGGACAGAAGAACGAAAGAGGATCCAGGGAGAAAGGATGAGAGCTGTTTGGCAACTCAGAAAACAGAATTGTTAGAGCTTTGCGTGATCCATTAGGTCCATACGCACATAATAATTAATAATAATAATAAATACCTCTATGAGCTATCTATATACCGGTAAGTAGATTATTTCAAATGACGCACGCGTAGAGATGCGTACATGTATTACAGTTCAACGAAACATTCTTGATCTAGGGTTACAAGTTTCCCAAAAATGTCATCATCAAGAACAATTCTTGAAGCTATAAAATTTTTGGTAAATTTCAGTGAAGAGAACGACTATTATTATTCGTCATATAGTACAAAATAACCTACTGATACGATCTGACTGAGGCTGTAGTTTTTGAGATAATGACCTCATTCGTATGAATATGAAAGTCATAGTAAATAGCCAGGGAAAAGAAAGCCTGCTGAACTGTCGAAACGTATGGATGCCACGTCCGTCCTAAGACATGCCAGTATGTCCGGAATTCAAGGATATTGTTCACCATACTAACTATACATTATAATTCAATTATTAACTGTTCTGTACCGTAAGTAGCGTACACAAAATAAATCCACCGCTGTTACGCCGATGATGAAGAAAAACATAGATTTTGTGTTCATAAAACTGTTACTCAAGATCTTCCTCCACCAATGAGCTCAATTAGGTGTCTTATCTTCATTTTAGCGACTAATATGTGCATTTCTTGGTCTGAATTCCTTGAGAGAGGGGAGCACTTGTGTATATATGTTATCTGTATTAAGTACTTAAACTCACGTTCTTCATCATGTATGATACGAGGAAACTGTTTTCCATGTGATCAGATAACGTTAGCTCATTAAAAGTTTGACGTCTTCCTATTATTTATTGACATTTAAAGTTTCTCTTCAAAACAAACTTTGGTAGCAAAATACAGTACATATAAAGACTTTTAATCTAAACATACAAACGTCAGCAACACACACATATGTAAATTCATTAAATAGACTAAAGATTCAGGCTGGCACTCTTCATTTTATTTAATATTTTATGGAAAAATGAAAATAAATGGCGTATGGCTTTTAGTGCCGGCAGTGTCCGAGGACAAGTTCGGCTCGCCAGATGCAGGTCTTTTGATTTGACTCCCGTAGCCGACCTGCGCGTCGTGATGAGGATGAAATGATGATGAAGACTACACATACACCCAGCCCCCGTGCCAGCGAAATTAAGCAATTAAGGTTAAAATTCCAGACCCTGCCGGGAATCGAACCCGGGACCCCTGTGGCCAAAGGCCAGCACGCTAAACATTTAGCCATGGAGCCGGGCACATTTAATGGAGAAGTGATTTTTTCATACAAATTTACAACCTAAGCCTTATCAAAGGTATCTGAGACACTAGTCATATACATTCATGTTCATAAAAACAGAATCCCTTGAAAGACTAGAGATATGAAGTTCATATTCACAGGACATGTTCATTAGTATGTTCTTCAGAAACGATTAGCATTTCAGTCACCTAGGTTCCGTATGTGCCCTCTTGCCTAGTAGGCACTGGGTACTCTATGGGCACTGATAACTTGTTCCATGCGTGATGGCATCGATGTGTATAAGACACGAATGGCGTCCTGGGGTATAGCCATCCATGCTGCATTCACCTGATTCCACAGTTCATCTTTGGTGGTTGGCATTGGGTCACAGCGCCGCATCCTTCGTTTCACCGCATCCCATACATTTTCGATTGGCGACTAGTCCGGTGATCGGGCGGACCAGGGCAACAGTCTGACATCCTGTGACAACAAGAAGGTACGTGTCCGTGCAGCAACATGTGGTCGCGCATTGTCCTGCTGAAATACGGCGTTTGGAGTGTCGTATAGAAAAGGTATGGCTACGGGTCGCAGGATGTCATTCAGGTAGGTCAAACTGGCCACAGTGCCCTGGACACGCACCAACTGTGATTTGTAGTTCTACCCAATTGCACCCCACACCATAAGGCCTTGAGTTGGCACTGTGTGTCTTATGCGAATACAGTCAATGTTATGTCTCTCCCACCGTATGCGGCGAACCAAAATGCGGCCATCATTTTCAAACAATCAGGACCAGGATTCGTCCGAAAACACTATCTGCCGCCATTCCTGTCCCAGTGACGTCATTCCATACACCATTGCAGTCTAGCATGTTTATGCATATTAGTCAAAGGTAGGCGGAAAAGTGGACGAGTCGCGGTAACACAGACCGTAATAAATGGCGACGGACTGTCAATCCTGATAGTGTACGATGTGTCACACTGTTCCATTGTTGCGACAGAGCCAAGGAGGGCGCAGATCTCTCCTGCAATGCTATTCGGATGAGGTGTCGATCTTTACGGGGGATGGCCTGGGTAGTGCGACCAGACCCATCTCGCCGTGTTGTACAGCCTTCTATAAACCATTCTGTACACGCCCGTTGCACTGCCGACACACTTCGTCCACTCGAGCAGCAATTTACCGGATGGATGCTTCACGTTCTCTCATGCCAATAATGCGCCCCCTTTCAAACTCACTCATTTGACGGTACGGTTCTCGCGGCGAACCAAAATGCGGCGGGCATCCTGCACGTCTGCTTAAGTCACACTGATCCATTACCTTCGGTTTTTATCGACATCAAGGACCGCAGGCACATTTTACAAGTCAGTGGCGGTGCGCCGTGATATCGATGAGGACCTTGAACTTGAGAGCCGACATGCTAATCATTTCTTCAGAACATACTAATGCACATACCGAGCTCGATAGCTGCAGTCGCTTAAGTGCGGCCAGTATCCAGTATTCGGGAGATAGTAGGTTCGAACCCCACTGTCGGCAGCCCTGAAAATGGTTTTCTGTGGTTTTCCATTTTCACACCAGGCTGTACCTTAATCAAGGCCACGGCCCCTTCTTTCCCACTCCTAGCCCTTTCATGTCCCATCGTCGCCATAAGACCTATCTGTGTCGGTGCGACGTAAAGCAACTAGCAAAAAAAAAAAAACAAAAAAAAACTAATGCACATGCCCTGTGAATATGAACTTTCTATCTTTGGTTTTCAAGGTGTTCTGTTTTTTATGAACTTGAGTGTAAGTGGCTTTTCACATACGTACAGAGTCAAATGTATACCATCCTTGATAAGTAGTATTCTAAACGAAAATATATACATTAAACGATTTTATAACATACAAACATACAAAGAAAAAAATAATGTGGCCGAATTTCATCTGTAATTAATTAGCCTAATCTCCTGTACCAAGAATCTCTCTATGAAGCTGTCGATATTCACTTTCAATTTCTTTCAACTTGTATTCACTATGACACTTCCATCTTCCGAGTGTATTTATTATTGGTAGATGTTGTAGCATATTCCTTCTGTGTGTAGCCTTCGTTTGTCGAGGAGATCTAAAATTAAGTACAAAAGGAATTACTAAAAATATTTATCTGCAAGGACTTATTGAAAGGCCAGGCAGTTACTACAATATATATGCATTAAAATATTATTCTATGTAATTGTTTGAAATGTACCACGTAGTAAGTTAACGGAGAAATCCACTTCTCTCAGAAATGCTTTGTAGCCGTATATTTATGAATATTAATAGCTAGAAAGTAAAATAATGCCAATCTTCAGTCGCTTAACCTTTTAATTGCATAGCTTAATTCGTTTGACAAATAATGAACTAAGAGTTAAGTAATTAATAAGTAATAACCAAATACCAGACTAATCGGCAAAGCACAGAGCGTTAAAGTATCCACTAGTATGATTCGTTTACCATCTCTGTTCCAGTAAGTCAAGAGATGTTAATTATTTTAAGGCTACGCTGCTACTTTGTTCACAATCTGAGGTGAGTTAATTACAACCACAATAAAACAACTTCAAAATTACACAGTTCAGGGGGAAGGGTTCAAGCATTCATGGAATTGTTGACCGCGGTGTATTCAACCTCTACGACAACAATTTATGTAAAGTGGTATATATAAAGAAAATGGGTGTTGCTTTAGCACAGTATTTATATTTTGGATGCATTGAAGTGTTTTAAATAGCTATATTGGTTTCGACTACGTTTGTATTTCTCTATTATTGCAGTAACTGGGACATCTCAGTTAACGTTCTGACCAAATAAAAGGTTTTAAATAGTCGTCTATTTAGGACTCCTACCGTGGATTAATGCATCATTCATTTACTTTCGGTATCTTTTTTCAAATGCTATTTGTTCGGGGCGTCGACCCATGTGGATCTTTTGCCCCTTCTGGCACCATATTGTATGAACCTGCGTGTAATTGGAATGACAGTAGTGTAGAATGTTGTGTTTGAGAAAAGGAAGATTAAGAAAGTCACAAACACGCCTGACCCGGCCGGGAATCGAACCCGGGGCCGCCGGGTGACAGGCCCCCTACACCGCAGGGCCGGACTACTTTTGGTATACACAGGTCGTATATTTTTATTAATAATAATAATAATGTTATTTGTTTTTCGTCCCACTAACTACTTTTTATGGTCTTCGGAGACGCCGAGGTGCCGGAATTTAGTCCCGCAGGAGTTCTTTTACGTGCCAGTAAATCTACCGACACGGGGCTGTCGTATTTGAGCACCTTCAAATACCACCGGACTGAGACACTCAGCCCGGCTATTTTTTATTAATCTACACTCGCCTCCTTTACCTTTCCTGGTTTAGCTTTACAATGTCAGCTCTCCTATTTGTAAAACATGATGACACCTTTCCTCTGACCGTATATAAAGGTGCCTAAAGCAGAAATTCCGCATATTTTTCTTCTGGCATATTTATAGAGTCCAGTGAGATAAAGTTCTTAGCAGTAGACAGGGATGATAAACTATTATTCCTTTCTCAGGAATTATCGCGAAACCCGAGGCCTCTAACGATTTGACCACTGACTAACAATGGCGCTAGATCTAAATATTGATGATTAGGAAAACCGATCTAATTTCAGTGACGAAAGATGAGAAAGGACTAGTACTGGGAATGAATAAAGTCTTACCATAATTACAGTACGGTTTGGCTGGTGTGAAAATGTGGAAACCGAGGAAAAAGTATTTAATTCCGTCATAAGTGTGTTTCGAACCTACAATCTTTCAAGTGCTAGCTACAGTTACATGACGCGTACCACGTTTCCAACTGACTCCGTTTAAAAATCCATAGTATTTGAAGGAACGTTAAACACACGTTAATAATAATAACGCATATTCGTCTAAAATAAATAAAAGCATTGGATATGTTTGATCAAAGAGGAGTTCAGTAAACATGCAGTTAAGTTTCAAATGTAATATTTTGGAAATCACTATTAGGTAAGGGTTATTCTGCCCGAAGGCAGGTCCGAACCTCCGCAGAGGTGTTCCTGAGCCGGAGTTTACGTGCGGTAGGGTGGCCAGTTTCTTTCCGCTCCTCCATTCCCCTACCCTCCACCAACAGCGCGTGGCAACCCATCCAACTCCTGACCACGCCCAATGTTGCTTAACTTCGGAGATCTCACGGGATCCGGTGTTTCAACACGGCTACGGCCGTTGGCAAATCACTGTTGAATCTAGTAAATTTCATAGAATTATACTTTTATAAATTAGATCTCAGAAGCGTTGTTAGGGAGTTTTGGCAAATATAGCATCATATTTAGTACCGGTAATGAACGAAGAATTTGAATAATACTTATATATCGATTAACATGTACATATGATCAGTATGGAAGTTTTCATCTCTTAATCGCTGTGCATTACTGCAATAATTTGAATCTTCCTACTGTATGTCAAATAGTTCAATAGAATTCGTTAATTCCCTAATATAATTCCTCCTAATTGAGTAATTATAGTAGGGGAGCTTTCACTCAAATTATATCAAATATTCCTTCTCCCTTAATCAATATTGTGACAATAACTATCACCATAGCAACACAAGTATATTAACGTCAATATGAGCTAAAGAAACATCAGTTATTCATGAAATCCTATAACCACAGCAATTTACGTAGACTCGCGTACCTTTAATGAAAAACGGTTTGACTCCTTCTTTGATATTTCCTGCATGAATCTTCTTTTAACATTAATATATACTCATTCAATCAATCAATCAATCAATCAATCAATCAATCAATCAATACTGATCTGCATTTAGGGCAGTCGCTCAGGTGGCAGATTCCCTATCTGCTGCTTTCCTAGCCTTTTCCTAAATGATTTCAAAGAAATTGGAAATTTATTGAACGTCTCCCTTGGTAATTTATTCCAATCCCTAACTCCCCTTCCTATAAATGAATATTTGCACCAGTTTGTCCTCTTGAATTCCAACTTTATATTCGTATTGTGATCTTTCCTACTTTTATAAACGCCATTCAAACTTATTCGTCTACTAATGTCATTCCACGCCATCTCTCCGCTGACAGCTCGGAACATACCACTTAGTCGAGCAGCTCTTCTTCTTTCTCTCAATTCTCGCAAGTAAATACCGTTTGCTTATATTGTATTTCCTTATTTCTAGTCAAGAAACTTGCTTCATATTAATAGGAAATAGACTATAATGCTTTTAGCCATTAAAATTCAGAATCTATTGTAAATCAACCTCCGTAAGACATACAACTACTTTCTGTAACTCGTACGAATATCAAGCTTGTGTACTCTTTGATCGTCGCATTGGAATTTCTCTATACCACCTTAATATTGAGGTAATATGTAATTGTGGTTAATCGTACATAAGATTTATCCTTTTTTTGACTCGATCTTTTTAAACCATGTTTTCTGTTCTAGTAATATAAATAGTATGCCTTAAATTAAAGCTTCATCGAGCTCGATAGCTGCAGTCGCTTAAGTGCGCCCAGTATCCAGTATTCGGGAGATAGTAGGTTCGAACCACACTGTCGGCAGCCATGAAGATGGTTTTCCGTAGTTTCTCATTTTCACACCAGGCAAATGCTGGGGCTGTACCTTAATTAAGGCCACGGCCACTTGCTTCCCACTCCTAGCCATTCCCTGTCCCATCGTCGCCATAAAACCTATCTGTGTCGGTGCGACGTAAAGCAACTAGCAAAAAAAATAATAAAAAATTAAAGCTTGAAGGCAATCGGAAAAATCACCGGAAAGCTATCTTCAGGGCTACCAGCAGTGAGGTTTTAACTCACTTTTTTCCCAGTGCAAGATTATAGCTTCATGTTTAGTGTATAGCCAACTGTTTAGGTATTGCTATTGTTGTTTTTATTATTATTATCATCAGCATCTTCCTAATGATTTATCACCACACTACATTACACAGAGTGTCGGTTAATGAAATGGAAAACGTCTGGAACTGAACATTTAGTGACCGTAGCCTTAATATAAGGACAGCCACAGCATTTTCCATAGAAACATTATCGACAGGTCTGCCTACGACAGGGTTCGAATCTCCTTGTGTTGAATGTACGTTTATAGCTACATTATTTGTATCATAACGTTTCTTTCAAAATCGGCGACTCTAGTGACTTAATTATAATATTGCAGTATTATGGGGTTTCTTTCGCATGGGACGACAGTTTGTGTTGGTTATTATGTCGGAACACCAGACGTGAGGGTGTAATTCCCATTGAAATACTGTGGTCGTTCTAATCGCTCTGCGAGTCTCACCACACTCACCATTAATAGTCTCCTGGAAATTAAATTCTGACCCAGAATTAGCTCCACTGCAGTTGGATACTCATCATTTAATTCCAACCTCAATTAATGCAGTAATCAAAAGTTAGCCATTCTTATATATTCACATCGAAATATATTACTATAGGTTAAATTTCGAAGTATCATTCTTGATGGAAACGTGGTTTTAAAATTAATTGTGTTAGTGGATTTTAACGTTTTTTGTATGTGTGTGCATTTTTGTTTTAACTTTATTTGATAGGCTATATTGAAGTGCCGAAGTCAAATTTGTTTACTGTGCTGAGTGCGATTTCTTCCAGTAAACATCAAAGAGATTGGGACTTTCAAATGCTGAATCTACGGTTAACACTGCTTAGCATTCAAAATCAGTGTGATGAAAGGATAAATAAGCATTTTTTTTAAATAATTTTGGTGAGAGGCGTAATAGACGAGTGACATGGTCACCGACTTCTAATTGAGATATCCGCAGTTCGAATATGGGCCACAGCCTGCAGGAATTTTTGAAATAAAAATTACGTTATTATGGTTTGCATTTAATGGGTATAATGTGCTTGTGAACACGACTTCAACAGAAATTCTCACAAATATTTTCAAACTCGAAAGTTATATACATTGTCGCAGCTTTCTGTATGTGGTTTTGGACATGCACAAAGACTGCGTCATGGATTTTGTGTGTAATTATCAGTATGTATTTGTAATAGGTGCTAGGAATGGGAAAGAAGCGATCGTGGCAGGTAGCATTGCGACACTCGCTTGGGGTACAAGTCTGAAAATCACTTTTCGGACCGGTAATGTTTTCCGTCGGACGTCTTTAGAATGTCATTTCACATTTCCTCCAGGCATTGTTATAGTGTATTGCTGCCTTCTCAAACTTGTATATGAAAGAATGCCTGAGATCTACTAGGATGATAGCTTCGGACATCAAAGATATTGATAATAACTTCCTAAGCTTTTTTTATTATTTTAACATAGGATTATCACAGGATGTTTGCTAATTCTTTACAACTTTGTGAGATATTCTCTGAGTGGGCCGATGACCTTGAAGTTATCCCCATAAGACAATAGTCATCATGATCATCATTTCTCTGAATGTATTTTTTCAATAGAAGGAATTACAACAAAGTATAGGGAAGTAATAAATTAGTTGAATAAAGGCTATTCTTCTATAAATACCCATTATGATCAATCACCATCACATGGTTCTGTGCAACAGCTTCGACGTTATTCGAGGAACTTGACGGATCTGAGGTCTTCTTTGAATGAGTAACACCTTGCACTTGAAGATTAGCCTTGCCTTCAGGGGATATCCACCATAGTGCTGTTTCTGGAAGTCTATATTTGGACTTCCAGAGTTTATGATCAGGAAGTTCGACCCGATCATCAGTCTTAGATGTTGATAGACGTTTTGAATGTGACCTTTGCGATATATATTTATATAAGATGTGATCATAAAATGAAGCATCGAGGATTATTATATGGAATATGTTTGGCCGTTCGTATATTTCAGGCATGCATTGTAGTTGACACGGCAACACTCTTAGAAGAGTACCAGTTCTGTAGCAATACTTTTTGGCACCGGTTGACCAAATCAAGAACGTGCGTTTAAATACGACGGTCGCCATTCCAATTCGATTGTATTTACGTGTTTGTCTGTGCCTATGTAAGTAATGTCTGATTTTAATGATCTATTACTCTGACATTATGTACTTTTCCGGCTCATGATCAGCTTAGCGGTCTTTCGTTAGGCCTGGGTTCGATTTTTGACCAGACTGGGGAATTTAACCGGATATGATTAGTATCTCTGGCTCGGAACGCGGTGTATGTGTACATCTTAATATCCATCTCTGCATTTACAGAAAACACACCACACAAATGAGGAAGTAGTGACTACTGCTTGCACATCATTTTGACGTCCGGAAGGGTATCTGGTCGTGAAACTGCCTCAAGTCCACATATAGTGCCATCCCCAAGCAATTTGGAAGACAGCTAGGAAGAAGAACATGACCCTATGGTATTATAGACTTCTTTTCTACGGCAACTCATCGTGAACGTTCTAACAAAAGCAATTGTTATAATTTTGTCTAACTTATTCTAACAATAGCCTGTGATGAAACTACAACACATGAATATGTTAAAACTGTTAGCTTCTGTGGTATTTCTCAATACCGTTATCGCTTAGCTCCAAGTTCTCTCAGTTCAACCAAGTTTACCCAAGTGATAATCCATAAAGTGGTGATTGAAACAAGATCGAAAGCACTTACCAATATAAGCTGCGTTACCGCTGTATAGATAATATACTTGATCACTGATATAGCCTACCTCTTCGCAAAGATAGCCAATTTTCGCATGGATTATGTGGAAAGCACATATGGGGCACAGAATCATCTTGAGTAAAAGTACAAGGAAGGATACTACAGAGATCATATTAGAAACAGCTTATAAACAGATATTCAGAAGAAGTTTAAACAGTTTTCAAAAATGGCTTTAATGCCCATCCCGACTGCCAGAAGTGAAAAATGTCAACACCAATTTTCGCTGTCAGAGGGTAATAAAATAATATTTAGCTAGAAGAGAATGCACTTGTTCACTTGAAGTATGGGGGATGTTTTGGGTCGTAATTCCCTTGTATTTAGAGGCTGTCACATAATCTGTATTATAACCGGGCGAGTTCGTAGCGCTGTTAGGTCCATGTAGCTGTGAGCTTGCCCCCGGGAGATAGTGGGTTCGAACCCCACTGTCAGCAACCCTGAAAATGGTCTTCCGTGGTTTCCCATTTTCACACCATGCAAATGCTGGGGCCGTACCTTAATTAAGGCCACGGCTGCTTCCTATCCCATCGTCACCATAAGGCCTATCTATGTCACTTTTTCCCCAGTGCAAGATTATAGCTTCATGTTTTGTGTATAGCCAACTGTTTAGGTATTGTTATTGTTGTTTTTATTATTATTATCATCAGCATCTTCCTAATGATTTATCACCACACTAACATACACAGAGTGTCGGTTAATGAAATGGAAAACGTCTGGAACTGAACATTTAGTGACCGTAGCCTTAATATAAGGACAGCCACAGCATTTGCCATAGAAACATTATCGACAGGTCTGCCTACGACAGGGTTCGAATCTCCCAGTTGTAAAAAAGTTATGTATTATCGTGCTACATTAAGCAGTGTAAATGTAATACAGGGTGAATCGCGTACTACTTGTACCCCATATATTTCTGAAATAGAAGGTGCTGTTCATGTAATAATAATAATAATAATAATAATAATAATAATAATAATAATAATAATAATAATAATAATAATAATAAAAACACTGAGGATTCCGAAACTAAAGAAGGAGCTGCGTAGACTGAGGAGAGAAAATAACAACGCCGAACACTTTATTACAGCAACCATTTTCGTCTATCTTCTGCTGCTCGTTTCACCCCATTCTGCTCTCATTCACATACCATTCCTCTTTGTTTCCTAACTCTTTGCTTAGGAATATTCGTGATAATATACTGTGCCTAAAAATGCGTCCGATATTTTTTTTCTTTTTTGCTATTTGCTTTACGTCGCACACAGATGCACCTTATGGTGATGATGGGATAGGAAGGCCGGGGAGTGGGAAGGAAACGGCCGTGGCCTTAATTAAGGTTCAGCCTCAGCATTTGCCTGGTGTGAAAATGGTAAACCACCGAATACCATCTTCAGGGCTGCCGACAGTGGAGTTCGAACCTGCTAACGCTCGGATGCAAGTTCACAGCTGCGTGACCCTAACCGCACGGCCAATTTAATTTTCTTACTTGATATTTCTTTTAAGTCCGCCTCTGTGGTGTAGTGGTTAGCGTGATTAGCTGCCACCCCCGGAGGCCCGGGTTCGATTCCCGGCTCTGCCACTGAGTAGGTTATCTGAGTAGCGGTGGGTTCGATTCCCACCTCAGCCATCCTGGAAGTGGTTTTCCGTGGTTTCCCACTTCTCCTCCAGGCGAACGCCGGGATGGTACCTAACATAAGGCCACGGCCGCTTCCTTCCCTCTTCCTTGCCTATCCCTTCCAATCTTCCCATCCCTCCACAAGGCCCCTGTTCAGCATAGCAGGTGAGGCCGCCTGGGCGAGGTACTGGTCATTCTCCCCAGTTGTATCCCCGACCAAGAGTCTGAAGCTCCAGAACACTGCCCTTGAGGCGGTAGAGGTGGGATCCCTCGCTGTGTCCGCGGGAAAAGCCGACCCTGGTGGGTAAACAGATGATGATGATGATGATGATGATGATATTTCTTTTAATAAACTTCAATGCTCCTTTACTTCACTTAATACTTTTTTTTTTCTTCCAGTTCAGTTCGTTCTTATAATTTTGCGCCATATCTACATTTGTGTTGCTTCAATGTGAATCTTTTCTTGTTCTTAAATTGGCGAGCTCTCAGTTCCAAAAGCAGTGTGGACAGTCAAAATTATTTCCCAAAATATATTTTACTCTTTATGTTCATGTGTTTTCTGGTCAAATGACTTTTCTTAGCCAAAAGTGCCTGGTTTCTAGGGGTGTTCTTATCATTTGCAGTGTGAAATTGCTGTCTTTAATAGTTTCCAGATGATGATGATGATGATGATGATAAATGGACCCGAAATTTTGGGCATTAATAGGTGAGAATACAAACTTTCTGCAGGGAGTAACAAGTACAATCTAGCCTGCACAATGGTTATGCTATGTGTTTTGCATATACGTGAGCCGCACCCCATTACCTTCATCTCTTACTTTTGTACTTTACAATATATCGCATTCTTTACGATGTCATAGATCAGTCCGTTATGGCCGCTTAGTGTCCTCTCTGCGTGACTTGACGTGTAGTTCGTCCCCATTAGACAGATGGAACCTCATGTAACGGAGGATTGCCAAAGCACTTCTTTCTAGCTTATCTTTAATTCGAGTTATCTCTGGTCTTCGGGCAATAATGGCTTTAAAAGAAAAGATGGAGACGTTGGTCGACGAGATGACTTTCATCTCGTACAAATGGTTCTACAAAAATTTCAAACTTAAGCGTGTATGGTTGTCTTAGTTCAGAGTCAACGAATATGACTTCTTCAATCTCAAGGTATTTATCCTACTTATCCTTCCTTGGCTTGCCATAGTTATGCTAGTTTGTTTTCTGAGAGATCACTATTTAGTGTATTATTCTTTTATAATTTTGCTACAGACTTATTTTATTGTCCTTCCTTTCTCTCCATGTCCGTTTGTTATGTAAACGTTCCTACATAGACCGAAAGGTGGCACCGATCCGATTATTCGTGTGTGTGATGAGTTTGTTTGTGGTTTTTTATTGGAGACCTTTTATTTCTCTAAGCATTCGACGTTTGGCTCGAGCTTATGTTCTGCATTATGGTTTAACGCTGATACTGTACGATTCATGTTCGCCTTGGTGTGTGCGATATGAATACGTGTCATGCGGCGTGTATGTTATTTAAGTTACGTGTTTTGACTGGGTGAGTCAGGCCTTTGCGGTGACCCATGTATCTGACCTGTGCTCTCAGGTCAAGCTCATGAACCGTTGACTGATTCATGTCATGCTGTTATGATTGTTGTCGTACCGTGTCTTGATATTACATTTTTATTCACTCTGCTTCGCATGTTTGGTCTCTGAGTGGGTGTGGGTGTGAAATGGTTATTGGACCTGTGTTACTTTTCAGTATCTTATGGATTTTTGTTTTTGGCATTATTCTTATTTTATCTCGTTATTGTTTCCGGCTTCCTCACTCGATTAATGTGTTTATTTCGGGAGTTTGCTCTCATTTTACTTGCTTTATGACTCATGTTTATTTGTTTCCGTAACTATGGCAACTCCTTTTCTTACTTCCTTTTGTTCCATATATGCTTACTTTTCCGCCAGCCTTGGTTCACTGGCGTCTTTGATTTCTGGGGATGAAGTCTCTATGGAGATTGTTTGGAGCCATGTTTTCTGGTTTTTTTGTTGTTGTTGACAAAAGCCTTGACTTTGTCTGGGGAGCTGTGATAATTTTATTGTGTGCAAATGATTGCAAATGGTCCTTACGAGAGAAATACTTTGGATCACGTTTCAATTGATACTGTCTGGTAATAAATAAAAATAATTATATCACAGTTCACGATACCTCTATTGCGACGGTGTAAGATTCTATAAGATTCAGATTGATAAGTCAAGCGATTTGATTGTATTGGAGTATCTTTAAAAACATGTATGTATATGACCGCCTGTGCTTGATTGCTTGCTTGCTTTTCCTACCGCATTTTTCCACACCTGTGGGGTCGCAGGTGCGAACTGTATCGTACATGTGGATTTGGCCCTGTTTTACGACCGGATGCTCTTTCTTACGCCAACCCTATATGGAGGGATGTAATCACTATTGCGTGTTTCTGTGGTGGTAGTAGTGTGGTATGTTGTCTGAATATGAAGAGGAGAGTGTTGGGACGGACACAAATACCCAGTCCCTGAGACAGACGAATTAATCAGAAGCGATTAAAATCCCCGACCCAGCCGAGAATCGAACCCGGGACCCTCTGAACCGAAGGCAAGTACGCTGACCACTCAGCCAACGAGTCGGACTGAGTATTTGACTCCTTGTATTCCTCATTTATTTGTTTTATGCCTATACTCAAACCTTTTCTCTCTAGCGTATTTTAATAAAAAAACCAAGCCCCATGCCACTACAGCCCTTGAAGGGCCTTGGCCTACCAAGCGACCGCTGCTCAGCCCGAAGGTCTGCAGATTGCGAGGTGCCGTGTGGTCAGCACGACGAATCCTGTCGGCCGTTATTCTTGGCTTTGGAGACCGGTCTAGGTTATTGTCTCTCTACTTTGCGGATATGCCTTTTATACTTCGTTTCTCTAGTCTAAGAGGCCCGAATTCAGCACCTGGCAGTTTTTAGCCAGTTTCGACCGATCCAGAATAGGTAGGTGGTGTAAATGTTAAGGTTACGGCCCATCAAAACCCCTAGATTTTATATTATTTTCGCAACAGCAGTCCAGACTACACTTCTTCATAACTAAATTAGCTTGCATTCTAAGCTTCTGCTTAAAAATAAGAAGTTTAATGATAAGTTAAATCTCGCTTAGATTTCAGCATTCCAAAATCTTGACTGCCCGCATCAATTGCATGCTTCAGTTATAGACCTGATAAAATTAGGTATACGCGTATACGTGGTAGAAACCATCTTGCGAGCGTTCTTAATTAGATTCTGTTAGACTCTGGAATCTACGCATGACTATTAATAATGAATTCCCGAATTCCTTTTTATAGTAAGGATGTGAAATATCAGGAGATGTTACGAATTTGTCTTACTTGGGGGTTCCTGCAGCTGACACGTACACATTCTTCCGGTAACATATCTTATCCTTAAACACTGCAATGTTCCGTCTTTTGCAGGCTTTCCGAATGCCGTTGTTTTTCTCCATAAATTATTGAAGTTGTATTTACAGTGATATATTTATAATTTCTGTTTCTGTTCTCCACGACTAATATACTTGTAACTGACAGCTTTCCAATGGCCTATGTGTTGTCGACAACAAGAAGTGCACATCCTCCCAGAGTTACTTCTTAGAATTGCGCGAACTCGTGTATCCTTACGCCATGAGGGGTCTCATCATTCCCATTCCCGTAATATCCCGTATGTATATATGTATGTAGAGTGCTCAGTCTTGAGGCTGGTTTGGTCCTAAATAGCTCCACCATCATCGACGGCCTAGGTATCACCGAAGAGGCGTACTCGGGAAATGATGAGTTAGGTAGTATCCCGTTGCTTCCTTCACCGAGCCAGAAGTTGCTATTGCACATCAGTCTGGCAAGCCCGTTGAAATTCACGCAGTAACCGACCGTATGAGTAGGATTTTCACAATATTCATAACAAGGACTGACTATGTGAGGAATGGTGTTACTAGCATCATAGCCAAGCAGAGACTGTTTTTACATGACAACGAAAGTATCATATTTTTTCTAGCCCATACCAGAAGACATGGTGCACTGCAAAAACTAGATATCGTCAGCAAAGACATAGCCTTCCCTACGTAATTGAAATTCATATGTCAAAAAAAAAAAAGGTTGCTACTAATGAAGAAGCACTCCTCCTCATGTTAAAATCATATTTGTTATACACAGCCGAAAGTAGAGTTCAAATCTGACTTCCAATATAATAATAATAATAATAATAATAATAATAATAATAATAATGTTTACGTCATACTAACTACTTTTGCGGTTTTCGCAGACGTCGAGTTGCCGGAATTCAGTCCTGCGAAAGTTATTTAAAGTGCCACTAAATCTACTGACGCGAGCCTGACGTATTTGAGAACATTCAAATACCACCGAACAGAGCCAGGATCGAACCTGCCAAATTGGGCTCAGGAAGCCAGTGACTCAACCGTCTAAGCCACTCATTCCGGCGATTTCCAACATCACATTCTTCGTCGTTTTCCTTGCCTTCTTCCTGATTTATTGGAGTCTCCACTTGATATGGATTTGACTTAGTTTTACAGCCGGTTGCCCTTTGTGACGCCAAACTTCTGTGGAGGGGTGTGTTTACTATTGCGTGTTTCCGTAGTGGTTGACAATGTGCTGTATGTAGGTGAACAGAAGTTTGTTAAGACGAACCACTTGAGTGAGTGGGAAATTGGTTGTACCACGGAGGGCTGATACCAAAGAGGCGCGTGCCAAAAGCTCATCTTCAACCACATGGTAGGGTAGTTCGTGTGAGGTGGGCAACAACTCATTGCCCATGGCATCAGAATGAATGGAAGTTTTATATGATGGAGTGATCGTCTCCTCATCAGCAGCAGACGAGCTGGGCCAAGTAGCTCAGACGATAGAGAGCTGGGCTTCTGAGACCAGTATGACAATTTCCATCCCAGCTTCTAAATTCGCCAGCCTCGTGTTGGTAGTCTGAGCGGAACGTAAGAAACCACCTTTAGGACAAAATTCCAGCCCTTCAACCTCTCCAAACTACACAGGTTGTTAGTGGAACGTAAACCCAATAGCATATGTATATTTTACGCGAGTAAAGAAGCTGGCAGTTTTACGTCACTGTTGATAGCGTGATCATAGCCACGGGACCTTCAGTTTGACGCGGAGTACGAACCACAAGAATGCATTCTCTAGGATATGAACTGCAGCCAACTTGGTGAGATGACAATGACCACACAGAGGATATGTATGTATGTATTGAACCCTTGGTTGGCATGGGTTCAGTATGTATGTATGTATGTATGTATGTATGTATGTATGTATGTATGTATGTATGTATGTATGTATGTATGTATGTATGTATGTATGTATGTATGTATGTATGTGTCAGTCCCAGTGTGTAGGACGGTGTAGATGTGTATCCTTCTTTTCGGTTTTTACAGTTTCCTTTACGTCGCACCAACACAAATAGGTCTTAAGGTGACGATGGGATGGGAAAGGCCTAGGAGTGGGAGGGAAGTAGCCGTGGCCTTGATTAAGGCACATCCCCAGCATTTTCTTATTGCAAAAATGGGAAGCCACAAACACCATCTTCGGGGATGCCGACAGTGGGGTTCGAACCCACTATCTCCCGAGTGCAAGCTTTTACCTGTCTGTCTGTTAGGTCATCAGCCCAGAGGCTGGTTGGATCCTCAAATAGCACCACCAAAGGTTATGCGGTTATGACGAAACTCAAAAAATCAATGGCAGCACTAAAATGAGGCGTACTAGGCAAGATGAGGAATGAGGTAGTTTGCCATTGCTTTCCTCATTGGGTCAGAAAGTACTATTGCAGCACAACTGACCCTATGAGCAGCACCTTTCATAACACTCAGATGCACTAGTCATGCTCTGAATGTCATTACTCAGCACTACCCATACCCCAGCAACTTCGATATTCTCACAGCCATGGATGTTGACTGGGACTTCGGTGGAAGCTACACTTTACTCTGGCCTGTGCCAAGATATGGATGCAAAAGTACTGTATCCATCAAGAAATGACAGCAGGCAGAGCTTTTACCTACGTGACCCAAACTGCGCATTCACTTGCTCGGTCGTTGACCTATTTCTTGAGAGTAAGAATGTATAGGAGGTGTTGCCTTGATGAAAGTCAGGAAGAAAGGAAATAAGAAAGAACTACATAGTTCATTGTATTAACATGCTAACCTTACTTCCTCGGCTCGGAAATAATTAAATTTCTATGCGCTTCCTATCCCGTAAATTTCATCGCAGTATTATCACGTTTGTAAGGTTAAGTTAAAACGCAATTCAATTACTCTGCACTTCAAACGACGTCACATTACGGAGAAGTAAGAGAACAAAACACACAGTCGAAGAAAATCGTAGCAAGTGGGTAGACAAATGAATGAGATGTCTGACGCAGGCGACACATATTACGAGAAAGAAATTTAAATGCAAATATGCCGTGTGTTGAATACATTGACATGCATGAGTTATCTCTCTCCTGTCTATACTCTCTATGCTTCCTTTATAACTTTCCCGCCCCTTTCCTAACCCCCTGGGATTAAAAGCAGATCAGCAAATGTTCCTATAATAAATGGTGAAACCCTTTGTATGGTTTCAAGTATTCTATTTGGACATCGGAAATCAAGGGAAGTATTTTTTATAGAATTGAAAATTGAGCTTGGTCGTTAATAGGTTGGTTTTAGTCGAGTGAGTAATAAATACTTGAATTATTTTAGGTACCAAATTTAAGAACGTAAACATAATTAAAAACAGTAAAAAAAATTTAAACTTACAAATTATATAGTATTTTGAAGTACATTCATGAGTATAAAATTCAAGAGTGGAAGGTAAAGAAGTCCACTACCGGGCGAGTTGGCCGGGCGGTAAGGGGCGCACAGCTGTAAGCTTTCATCCGGGAGATAGAGAGTTCGATTCCGACTGTCGGCAACCCTGAAAATGATTTTCCGTGGTTTCCCATTTTCCCATCCGGAAAATTCTGGAGCTGTACCTTAATTAAGGCCACTTATTTCCCACTCCTAAGCCCTTCCCATCTCATCGTCACCATAAGAACTATCTGTATCGTGTGACGTAAAACAAATTGTAAAAAAAAATCACTATTTTAAATTCAACACTTAAACTTAGATATAGAATACTAGCAAATGTACCCGTGCTTCGCTACGGTAGTCTACATTGTATACGGATATCGAAATAAATTAGTGCACATGAAGTGAATAAGTTTTTTTTTAAATTGGGTTTGTCTTGGCTTTATCCGAGAATCAGTATTGTGAAATCCAATGAAAGTGTGATTTGCGGAATTGCGATGATAACGGCAAGTCTACTTGTTTACTGCAATTCACAACGAAGAAGGTAATATTCATTTAACGGCAGACCCCATTGCCTAGTGCGCGGCCAAAATCGATTTGGGGAGGTTTCATTACAATGACAGACCCCAATTCCTACTTTCAGATAGATTACAGTTGAGGAACTTTTATTATATTTGCAAGGACCTTCCTTACTGCCAGTCAAAAGTGAGTTGCGTTCTTATCTTTATGATGGCAGACGCATTTTCTAATGCCAGTCAGCTTCCTGCCAGTCACACCGAGTTGGTGAGATTCCATTATAATAGCAGGCCACTATGCCTATCGTCAGTCACATTTTAGATGGGTCAATTTGTTTATAATGGAAGACACCCTTGCCTACTGACAAACAGGATCGGGTAAAATAGTTTTGAAAAAAATTGCACGCTCCCTAGAGTTCTGCTAGTGGAATCGAGAAGGGAATTATGCATTAAAATAGTGCACAAGAGATGGAGGACGACCCCATTCTTACTGCCTGTCAAAGTCGATGTGGGGAGGACTGAAAACAATAGCAGAAGCCCTCCTTCTGACAGTCACTATCGATTTGCAATGTATTTAATACCAATGGCAGACAAACCCTTTCTAGATTGCTACAAATCGACGTCAATGAAAGAATATAGTCGTCATACGGAAGTATAAGGATGTTAACCATCATTTACAGAATAACAGCTGTTAACGGTACATCAAATCGAAAAACCGATTGTACGATAAGACGCACTTTCTGGCCGTATCTTGGGGTCATCAGCTACTCCCGTACAAGTTTCAAATTTCTGAGATTTCTCGTAGTGCCTCATTAATTCACGTCTTTTTTTCATTTTTAAATATTTATATATGCATAGCTCCAGCCCGACTTGCTTTTATATACATAGATGACGGATAAGCATGAGCACGTTGAAAAGTGCAGACTTCCACTTCGAGATTCATATCTCCTAAACACTGCATGATATTAAGAAACGGTTTACGCCATCAGACGCCTCATTTATCGCTCTACATGTTGTTTTTCGAACCATTTCCTCGTATCTCCCATATTAAGGGGGTAAATTGAGTTCAAATTTTGAATTTTTAAGCCCACGAAACCTATAGGGTACATTTTTAACATTTTACATTACTTTTTGCCTACTTATGTATAAGCTAGAATCATAAAATTTGGTCCACATATGGCCCTTAATCGTGCCAGTGTGCGCACCCAACGTGATTATCCTATCATTCTTATATGTGCGTCAAACAATGAAATATACTTTTTAAAATCACCAAATTTACGAACAGTCCAGAAATACGGCCAAATTTAACGTATAAGGGAGAGAGATACGACAAAATGTCACCGGACCAAAGTTATAGATCACTCCGAATTGAAGGGACATTGTGCCATGCATTTTGTGATACGACTTACCGTTTAGCCAAAAAATAGCTCAAAAGGAATGTCTGCACAGTCATTTAAATTGCCTCCATATTTCGATATTTTTGGGGGTAAAAAGTGAAAGATTTGAACATCTTGGAATTTTCCCGTCGGTTACGGACCAAAAGCTATAATTTCATCAAAATTTTAATTGTCTACCTCGTCTGGCAGGTTGTGTCACCATCTTGATTTGGGGGGACGGGGGATAAAAATTAGGTAAATCCCGAAAATGTTTAAGCCCACGAAACCTATAGGTTGTCGTTTCGGATATATTATACGACTGCGTTCTTATGCTGAGCCCAAAATTTGAGCCCCCCCAACGTGCCCCCTTCAGGGAATTTTGAGAATTTCCGATTTTTCTAGGGATCCTGGGGTCATCGGCTTCTCCCGTACCAAGTTTCAAATTTCTGAGATTTCTGGAAGTGCCTCATTAATTCACGTCTTTTTTCATTTTTAAATATTTATATATACATCGCTCCAGCTCGACTTGCTTTTATATATATAGATTTAGCTCTGTACTAGAGCCTGGTACTCATTTTTGATGTAGGCTGGGTGTAGCGCAGGATGTTATGCTTTTATTGAAGGGAAGCTTCGTTTCAAAATTTCTCGACTTCCTGAAGTAGAATTGAACCCTCATCCTTCTGAGTGAACCGAGTACCCATTTACGGCCTTGTCTAGTGTACATAGGGTACAGAATGTTAACATACATTTTACTTAAATTTGAAATTTTATTAAAAATCTGTCAACATGCTTTACAAAACGTGTTAATTCCGATAGTATCAATGGGCAGTCCTACTATGCATCAGTCATTGTCCTTAGATTTCCGTATAAAAATACCAAAGTTCAGGGCAAACAAGGCGTTTAAATTCCTTCAAATATTTCAGAATAAGTTCCTTTGGAGGAGTTTCCCGTGACCTTTAACAATATTAGATTATTTGGCATGTGCACTGCTTAATATTAATACGACAAATACTTTTGTATAATCTTGTAATAAAATGCGATGAAAAATGAACACTTTTTGCTTATAAGGAGAATGATAAGGGATCTATTTTGGTGTAGGCTGAGCACCCAAGTTAACAACAGAGTGAATGCTAGCATCACACGCTACTTCAAGATTATCAAATTTGAAATGTGAAGGAGATAGACTGTGTAAATGAATATTTGCAAATGGAGTGATGCTAAAAAGAGTACACGGCTAAAGCTGGGGTGTCCAATTTGGTCACGAACAGGTGAAAGGGAAGATTAAGGAAGTGGTAGGAGATTTTTTTTTTGCTATTGGCTTTACGTCGCACCGACACAGATAGGTCTTATGGCAACGATGGGACAGAATGGGCTAGGACTGGGAAGGAAGCGGCCGTGGCCTTAATTAAGGTACAACCCCAGCATTTACCTGGTGTGAAAATGGGAAACCACGGAAAACCATCTTCAGGGCTGCCGATAGTGGGTTTCGAACCCTCTATCTCACGATTACTGGATACTGGCCGCACTTAAGCGACTGCAGCTATCGAGCTCGGTGGGAGGAGATTAATGAGAGGTTCTTTAAATAGGCGATTGAAATGTTTGGTGGTAAAGTGGTCATAAGAGCAGCGTATGCTCCTTGTGCGAATGTTGCCGTGGCTGATAAAGATATTTTTTGGAGATATTATCGAGGCAAATTTCTCACAAAACAAGAACTGTTCGTACTGGACGACTAGAACAGTAATTATGTGGTTGAAAATTGTGGTTAATAAACACTGAAGGAATGGAATATATCATACGTTACGCCACATGTAAAAAAAGGGAATAGAAGAGATCCGACTATTATAGAAATATATCAGAAAATAACGGCAAAAATCAAGATCTTCATTCGGTTTTTATTGATAAGAAAAAGGTACTGATATTGTGCCAAGGAGGTAACTGTGGAAGGCACTGTAATACGTTGATAAGGATGTTGCGACAATAGAGTTGCTGAAAAGAATGTACCACGGATCAGACATTTTTGAAACAAGTAAAGGATTAGAACAAGAGTGTTCAATGTCACCAACTGTGTTAAATTTGTATTAATAAGTAAGTTGTTATTAGCATCAACACTTACATTCACTAATGTTTTCTGACGTTCAAGTACTTCTGGCTTGGACAAGGATGATGCCATGTATCAAATGAGAAATTTCGTGGAAGCATATAGATATTGGGGATTAGCAGTCAATGTGGATCAAACAGATTTTCATGTTGTTAAAAGTGAGAAAGGTGAGGATTTGAATTTTGAGTTCGACTGGGTGAGAAATTTGGATATGTTCAGGTATTTGGGTTGACTAACGGACAAGGCAGGCCAACGAGGATAAGTCAATCAAGGATAGCTGTTAGACTTTAAATTGAGATCTTCTGGAGTCTGCATATATTCAGATGAAAAAGAAAGTAGTGCTGCGTGTGGTGGTTGAAAACATATGGCTCGGAGTGTTGGAAACTGAACGAGAAACAAAGGGGGTAAGATTAATAATAATAATAATAATAATAATAATAATAATAATAATAATAATAATAATAATAATAATAATAATAATAATGTTATTTGTTTTACGTCCCACTAACTACTCTTTTACGGTTTTCGAAGACGCCGAGGTGCCGGAATTTTGTCCCGCAGGAGTTCTTTTACGTGCCAGTAAATCTACCGACACTAGGATGACGTATTTGAGCACCTTCAAATACCACTGGACTGAGCCAGGATCAAACCTGCCAAGTTGGGGTCAGAAGGCCAGCGCCTTAACCGTCTGAGCCACTCAGCCCGGCAAGGGGTAAGATGTGAGGTGCATGAATTAACCCGGTATTTATTTCTACGGCACGCTGATTGAATGTCAGTCCTCCTCCCCTCTCCAGAATTTTATGAATTTCCGACATCGTGAAGTGGATTAGAACCCACTTCCTTTTAGGTGAACTGAACATAGTAATTTCTTAGACAGCGATTCGTTTACACTTCGTATATCTTTAGAGTCCCCGAATCCTTAAAATTCCGTATTTTTTCGTAAACATTAGAGTTTCTTAATAGGTGTTTCTTTAAGTCAGGGTTTCTTGTTCTGATAGCAGTTTTTACTAGGATTTATTTTAATACCTGCTGGAGTACCGTACCGGCTAGTCTAGAGATGGCATATACGCTACTACTGTATCCTCAAACTGTCATATCACCATATGTGTGTTCTCTCAGTAGCGACATACCACCGACCTTCTCACACTTAGATACTATTCGTATCATATCATTATATACAAAATGTTTTAGTCAAGTACGTTGAAATCTTCGGGCTGCCTCTGTTGAGTGGCAGAAATACAGCATGATAAATACAATTTCTAGTCCTTGTAAATACATATTTATACTGTCTATTTCATTGTAACCATAATGATTTTTAAAAGCTATATCTTTATAATGCCTTTGATGGCGAGATGTAGTGTTTACAGTGCACTATGTCTTCTGGTATGGGCTATATCAATTTTTTTTCCTTTCATTGACCTGTCTCAGTCTAATCCTTGGCTTTGACAATGTGAAATTGACTGAGGTATGAGTGATGCTAGTAATACCATTGCTTATGCAGCCAGTCCCTGATATGAATGGTGTGAAAATATCGCTCATAGGGTCGGTTGGTGCATGCATTTCAGTGGGCTTGGCAGACTGATATGTAATAGCAAAGGCTGGCTCGGTGAGGAAAGCAACGGGAAACTACCTCACTCCTCATTTTCCTAGTACGCCTCTTCAGTCACACCTAGGATATTTATGACAGGTGTTGGCGGAGCTGCAGAGGATGAAACCAGCCTTCCGGCTGAATACCCAACATACACGTATCTTTATATTATATTCTAACCACTGAGTGATTTTGCTGCATGTTACAGGCTTCATAGCTGTAAGCTTGAAATCGATAGAACCATCGACAGCCCTGAAATAATGGTTTCCATAGTATCCCATTTTCACACCAGGCAAACCCTGGAACTATAATTAAGGCCACGGCTACTTCCTTCCCAGTCCTATCAATTTCCTGTCCCATCCTTTGAGTTGATGTACAGCAGTTTGAACTACTGTACGTATTCAATTACGCTTTATTTTCCTTCTAACGTTAGTTGTTTAAGTAAGCATTCCTGTACACCGTGCATTTTCATTTTTGTTACAAAAGCCAGAAAATATACTGTAGTTTTACGCTGTATACTTAATCCTGGAATCAAACATAGGCTCTTCTAAATTATTATTAATATTATATTTAGGAATTTTATTAAATCAATTATATATTTAGGACATTTATTGTTGGTTAGACGTAAGATGTATTTTCCCAACCACACTTCTCTGCTCTGTTGAAAATCTCTCTTCCCTTAGTTTGAACTGCGCAAACTCGACTTGTCTAAATATCTATCTACCGTCTTTAATGCGAGGAAACATCTTGTTGGAGAGCTGATAGCTACAAGAAGGCAGAATGAGATATAGTTGAGATGAATGCTTAATAAAGTTGCGTAGCAAATGCAACTTCACAAATCTCGAGAATTTAAATTGTTGTTGGTGGAATGGGAAGCGGCAACTGTGTCTTGAATGAGATGGATGAGGATTGCTGGTGCGAACGTTAGAGTGGTGGAATACAGAGCTGTACGATTCCAACGTGTATGAGTAGTTCTTTCTTTTCTCTATTTTGTGGTAAAATTGATATTCATTTGAAGCTAGTGAAAGTTAACTTTTCATTACATAATCAACATAATGAGGAGAAGATCAGGTGGATGATAAACATAGAACGGGTATTATTACACAAAGGAATATCAAACGTTTACTGAGAACGTTTATTGTTAACATATTAAAGCAAAGCATTTCTATTATGATTTCAACTTTTTGTATTTGCGTACCTATATTTACATAAATACGAAAATATGAACAATATTGTAAAATAATATACCGTATTTACTTGTTAGTTCGCCAGCCCTGCTATTTATTGGTAGCAACCCTGCCTCTAAAGCTGAGGCCCTGTATTCGACTCCCGGCCAGCTCAGCATTGTGAACACCGAGCTCGATAGCTGCAGTCGCTTAAGTGCGGCCAGTATCCAGTATTCGGGAGACAGTGGGTTCGAACCCCACTATCGGCAGCCCTGAATATGGTGTTCCGTGGTTTCCCATTTTCACGCCAGGCAATTAAGACCACGGTCGCTTCTTTCACATTCCTAGACCTTTCCTGTCCCATCGTCGCCAAAAGACCTATCTGTGTCGGTGCGACGTAAAGCAAATAGCAAAAGAAAAAGATTTTGAACTGAACCTGTGGGCTAGTTCGAGGTGTATTCAGCCAACGTGAGAACACTTGAGATGAAAAAGACGGCCCCGGTCTAGCCTTGGAGCTGAACAGCAGTCGCTTGGTAGTTTGAGACCCTTCAGGTCTGTAGCCTAGTGGAGTTCGCTTTTGGTTAATTTACTTAGTTCGATTAATATGCGACGCTCTCAAAGCAAGACTCTAAATCTCAAGCGTTGCAATATGAATGTTAGAGTTTTCTATTTTCTTTTAATAACATAATATTTGTTCGAGGACTTTAATCAGTTAGGAGAGGGAAGTATATCTCTTTATATACAGCTAAATTTGTACTGGTGTAAATATAAAACTAAAGGCCACCTACTCGAGGCGGTGAAAGCGTGCTTTGTTCACTCAGAAGGACATGGGTCCGATTACCCGATAGAACTCGAAAATTTTAG